>NW_009199706.1:0-33049 GCF_000690835.1 Fulmarus glacialis | reverse complement strand
TCCTGCTCTTCAAACTGTTCTTCCTACTGCTTTCAGAAACGATACTGCGCCATGTACCTACAAGCCTACAATTGTCTAGTCTGAATCTGGGGTCTTCCTCCCATGTGCCAGGGTAAGACTGGTCCTGGTCTCCCCTTCCATCCCTGTTCCTGCACCTTGCACAGTCTCTGGAGTTTTCCATGGCAAGGGTCAATGTGCTTCAAGAGCAGAGCGTTAAATTAGCTCAGCAAAAGCTCTGCTGAGCGTTTGCACTGCTGTAGCAGGAGGGAGGAAACATGGTACGGGGAAGGAGGAGGGTGGCCAGGGGAAGATCTTCCCTTCCTGACACTAGCGATGTGATGCTAGTGAGGTGGGCACAGCTGTGACTGCAGCTCTTGGTGGCACTTACTTTGGTCGCTGCTTCTTCCTGAGCTAAGTCTCCCTCGGAGTTCATGCTCTGTGTTAGCAGGACTGAAATCACTGTGTGTTTTAGGCTGTCAAGCCCATGGCTCATGTTGTCCCAGATTCTTGGTTCTTTGAGAAAGGAGACTGCAAACCAAGCTTTTCTCTGCAACTGCAAGCGGAGAGTTTCAAGTGGAGTTTCAGAGTCCCTTGAGAGCATCTGGAGTTTTAAATGGGGTGTGCCAGATACCGTGATGGGAAGTGGACCCAAAATCTCTTACGTCTTCTGGGGCAAAATGTAAGTCTCTAATCCAGTGACTAGGGACAGACATAATCACACACATTAAAGACTTATTTTATGCTACAGACTGTATGACTAACTTGGCTTGACATGTCTAATTTAAGGTTTTGTGTTTCACATGGTATTTTAGCCATGCTGTGAGCTGCCTGGGTATTTCCCCTTGTCTATGCAAGGTGCTGCTGCAGATTCACTCTCTTGGCAAGTATGCCTGCTCTGGCTGCTATCACACATTTGACAATAGTGCATATACTATACACCTTAAAACCATGGGTTTTTTTATTTCCATAGATCATTTCCATTTGGGTTCACATTTAGATTCTTAGCTAGTATATTAGTGCTAACTGGGTGTTTCTACAGTTGTTTTAACAGTGGTTTTCTTTGTGGAGTGAGACTCTCCAAGCACACCTCTGGGATAAAGATAAGATTTTAAATTGGGAGCCGTATCATTTAAGAAAAATTCAAACTCTTCGAAAACAAATAAACTTGATTTGATTTTCAAATCATGTTAGAGGGAAAAGTTTATACAAGACGAACAGAACAAATCTGTTTGTTTGTTTCTTTTTTTTTTTTTTTGCCAGGCGTCAGATTCAGGGTATCGAATGGATTATTATTGGTTCTTATCTAAGTTTAGAAAGAGCTGTGAATATATAATGAATATAACAGAGAGATTTCAGTATTTACTGGTTTACTGGTTTATTGATGCTTCACTTACCTGTCTTTGCAAGCGGTGCCATTCATGAAGACTTGGCTAATCTCCAAAGACAGTCTAGATTTGTTCCATTTATTGCTCCTCTGAGTTTGCCTTCTGGCGAAAAGTCTCAGATCAGGAGCCGTTTGCATATCGAGGCTCACAGGTCTGCTTTGAAAAGCTGCCAGGTCTTGGAAGTCACGAAGCCTCTCATTATAAATTAAGGGAACATTAATTTAATGTATTAATTCTAATTCTTAAAATTTTTTGTAATAGGCATCCTTAACTTTGCCATAACTTCATGTAACTAAATAAAGATTACCACTGCATGCAGTGTTCTGGCTTTCACTAAGGGGAAGTACAAGGCAATACTGCAGAAGGGAGGTATTTTGGACATAAAGTTACAACCGAGTTTAGGTTTATTTATGCAGATAAGAAAACAGCCAGCGCAACACTGGTCATGCTGATGATGATGTCCGAAAGAAAAGGTCAAGCGAAGTTGTTTCATCTCTTCTAGAGGGTTCTGAAGCTGCCACATAAATGATGGTTTATGTTGGTCAGCGGGGCAGGGATTACTGCTCGGATTATTAACAACCAGTGAGGGAAGAAAATACCTTAAACATCTCTGCTTCTTGGGTGAATGCAATTTAGCAGCAAAGAGAACAGGTGAGCAAGGACAGCTTTGGGTTTGATTCATTCAAATGGAGACTGTTGGCTGGATAGGCTGTAAGCACCCTGGTGACGGTAGCCTGGGAAGAGTTAGTTAAGGATGGCTTTTACCTTCTGTAGGTGGCTAGTTAGAAATATCTCTTCTGAAGGAGCTTCAGCCTGCAAAAGGTGAGTGAAAGTGCTCTGGAAGGAATGATGAAGTGGTGTTGATGAGCAGAAAAAGTAAGAACTGGCAAATAGTGGGGGTTAGAAAGGTGCAATCAAATGCTTATAAAGGGCACTCTTGGGCTGGAGAACAGGAGGGGATGGGGTTGCTCTGAGCGTAACGGTGCAGAGGATGAAGGACCTACTGGCGTGGCTTGGTGGGGAGCGCCCAGACTCCTGGGTAGGACCAGGCACATGCCGCTTGCCTGAGGACAAATGTTTCCCTTATACAGACCGGGGGGCAGGAGGATCGACTGATAGCACTGCTGGGGGAGCTGATCCCTGATAAGCACCTTTGCTGGCTACTTGTTTAAAACAAAATAGTGCTGCCTCTTTCCATTTTAGAAAGAAGCAACTGAATTTCTGGGCGTCCAGCACCTCCTTCTGTACCCAGATCCGCATTTGTGTGTCACAGGAGAGCTGGTGGTTACTGAAAACAGTGGCACTGCTATCTCAAGTCAAGCACCCAAAAATCACTAGTCACTCTTCACACCTTAGAAGTGATTGATGACTAGAGAACTCACCAGTTCAGAAGAGTAAGGGAAATAAAAGCCCCAGCCGTCTGGACTTATTTAATATTTATCCCAGACTTATGCAGTGCTTCTCCCTCTGAAGACCAACTCCAGTTTTTGCTCATTTGGTCCCTCTTTGAGCCAAATACGGAGGTGTTCTTTTAAGAGAAGAAAAGAAAGTGAGTGCCATCAGCACAGAGCCCAATGGCAAGTGTACATTGCGTATTAGTGTATTGCACTGTATGTTCTCTTAACAAACAATCCATAAATGAGCTTTTTCCTTTTCACTATGCTCTGTAGCAGTAGTTTAGATTTTATAAGCTGACCAGCTTCCTTCTGTTCCCCAAATCCTCCTATTGCGCTGTAACTGCCTTATTAAAATTTCCATGAACGTATATAGATATATAAGGATTTCAATATGAAGTCCAAATAGTGACTATTCACTTCTGTAGTCTATAGATCATCTCTCATATGCTTCTGAATCAGATATTGATGTTGCTCTGTCTTATAATGAGGTTATATTTAATTTCTTAATGTCACATTTTTATTAATTTCTGATAAATTAATTAGTATTGGTGCCATACTAAATATTTTATTCATATGACCACAATCTTGTAGGTCTAAGGTATGATTGAATATGCACTGGACAGGTGTGGCTTGCATCCTGATACCTAAAATGATTTATAATGTTCATAACCTCTTAGCTGTTACATATACTGTATTTCATAGGCAAGTGTGTCATATTCCACTTAATGCTCTGACAGTGAGGTTCTTTAGTCTTCATAAGGCATTTAAGTGTATTCTGTATTTTCTATCAGTTGAAAAATTGCTGTTGCTTTCAGTTAACATCTCTTTTTTTTCTTCCCTCAGAATTTTTCCCCTGTCTATGACAATATTGATTGTGTCACTCATCCTTTATCACCAAAAGATTTTTAGTTGCATTGGTAGGACTTACATACTAATTGTAGTCTCCTGGATCAGCTTTTCCAATATGACACTGATACTATTAAAGCAACGCTTAGGAGATGAATTCTAGAAGTGGAAGTTGCGTGGACAGACTTGAAAAAGCGACACCTAAAGTCTCAAAGTCTGGAAGGCAAATAAAAAACCCTGAAATTTCAGTTCTTGTGATGGGAAGGACAGCCTGACTTGTGACTTGGCTATGTTGCCTATTGTTATTGCAGTAACACTGTGGGAAATAATACTGTGAGTGACTTTCCTCTAGAATTGAAAGCAGAAAAGCTGTCTGAGTGCAAATGGATAGAGCTCCTGTTAGTTGCTGGTGTGCACAGAGGTCAAGGGAATTTGCCTTGGACAAGATATGGTTCATGAAGACTTGCTCTTTCCTGCTTTGTGTAGTTTGCCTTACTTGGCATCTTCCTGTAAGATTGAGGGATGGTGCCAAGTAGTTAAAGCCAAAATATCAATTGTGTATTTTGGAAAACTGAAATATTCTGCTGAAAGACTAAAGTAATTTTACTTTTAATAGTAGTTTGTTAATCAAGGATTTAAGAAACCCAAGTCTTGCATAGGGAGGTGGTGTGGAACAGGGTCAACAAGGTATAAAATTGTAAATCAGCTCAAATACAGAGCTAAATCTTTAGATTTTTCTCTCTCTAACCTGTTTTAATGGTCTGACTGCTAGGTGCATAAAGTTTGCACTGTTTTCCTCAGACTCCAAAGATGGCAAATGTTCTTACAAGCCTTCTATTTTCCAACAAGGAAAAAAAGTAGTGTAGTTTCACTTCAGTATCCCTTTAGTGGCAATGATGAATCCTTTGGCACTCTTAACTAAGCGTTTAATGTCAAGTTTACCTTTCACCCTTAACTCATCTAGACATTAACTGATCTATAAAATTCACTTGAGGATTCATTGCCAATTATAAAATTCTTGTTCAGAATTGTGAATTTTTTTTATATTAAAACATTTTAATCAGTAAAAGAGCTTCACATCAAACAAATGCTAGGTTAATGATCGACTGCCGATTTATCTGGTTCATTCAGTTTTGCATTTTATTACTTTGTGGACTAGGAAGATAATAGCCAAATTCTTCTGTTGATGACCCCAGTGAAAACCCTGACTAATTGTTGCAGTGAATGGCACCGATCTGCATTTTCACACATCATTGAACAAAATACAGTCCAGAGTGCAGAGGAAAAGGTGGCACGTACGGAAGCTATGAAGGATATAAGTGTCATAAAACTCAGAGCAACTGGGCTTAGTTAAAAAGCTTTGGCGTCTTGCCTTGCTACAGGCAGGACAAAAAGATGATCTCTACTCCAGGGCAACACTGTGTGTCTGGATCCTTTGCTGAATTCTGATGAAAATGTCAGTGGTTTGACTGGGTCAGGCCAAGAGTCCATCTCCCCCGGGTGCAATGGCCGGGGTGGGGAGGGAGGACAGAGCTGGCTCACCCAGCCTCTGCCCTGAGCGCGGGACTGTCGGATCCTGCATCCTCCCTGCTGCTAGAAGGAGGGAGCCACTATAGGCACCATTGCTGCCACCGCTGCTGCTGGCATCTCCATCACGGTCATGGGTACAGGGATGATAAAGCCTTACCTTCACATGCAGCAGAAGCCAAAAACTGAGGGTCACAGCTTCAGCTGTGGCCACTTCTGTGTAGCTTGGCCTGCTCGTCACCCCAAGAGCCATCATTGCTGTCCATGGACTCTCCACCATACCTCCTGGGAAGAAAGCCTTCAGCCAGGGATGAGTTAGAGCAGAATTCCTCGTCTTCCTCTTACTGCTGTCCTGTTCTTCCACCAATTCACTTTCCCCATACTTGTGTGCCATTCTCCCCTTCCCTTCTATACTCATCTGAGCCGTCAAGTCACAGCACCTTGAATACTGTGTTCAGTGTGTTCTTCACTACAAGGACATGGAGGTGCTGGAGCGTGCCCGGAGAAGGGCAACGAAGCTGGTGAAGGGTCCGGAGAACAAGTCTTATGAGGAGCGGCTGAGGGAACGGGGGTTGTTTAGCCTGGAGAAGAGGAGGCTGAGGGGAGACCTCATCGCGCTCTACAACTACCTGGAAGGAGGTTGTAGCGAGGCGGGGGTTGGTATCTTCTGACAAGTAACAAGCGATAGGATGAGAAGGAATGGCCTCAAGTTGTGCCAAGAGAGGTTTAGATTGGACATTAGGAAAAATTTCTTTACTGAAAGAGTGGTCAGGCCTTGGAACAGGCTGCCCAGGGAAGTGGTTGAGTCACCATCCCTGGAAGTATTTAAAAGACGTGTAGATGTGGTGCTTAGGGACATGGTTTAGTGGGCATGGTGGTGTTGGGTTGACGGTTGGACTCGATGATCTTGGAGGGCTTTTCCAACCTTAATGATTCTATGATTTCTCCTCCACTCCTGCCTACAGCCTGAGGACCTGGATCCTGTTCTCACATCCTCTCCAAAATTGACCCTCCCTGCTTCCCACCCTGAAACCACTCCCCAGTGTAATGTATTGGCAGAAGAGTATCTGAGGATGGAGAGAGGGTTCCCACCATGCCTGCTCTGCCTGTGGGGAGCAGATGCTGGGGAGGGACTGCAGGAAGCAGGGTTTTTTACCCCAATGCTCATGTCTCTGTCCCTTGAGCATTGCTGCAGGACCTGCCACCTTTGAGGCAACATTGGAAGGTGCGGGGATGTTCTGATTGCCACGGGATCCTTATTTCTCCCCTGTGGCTGTTTGCCCTCTTCAGTCTCTGCTTTTTTCACTTCTCATGCATATTTGATTTTTCACCAATTCTAAATTCCCTACTGTCCCTCCCACCCCTTGATGGGAAACATTTGGTTTTGTTAGAGACAAGCTAATGCCCATTCTTTAAGGGGGACTTAAACAGAAGTGGGTCGGTACTGAAGCTCTGGGAGAAAGCAGACTTAAAAAGTCATCATGGAAGAACAAAAATCAAATCCCCACCTCTGGCTAGAATGAGAGGAAAATACGGAAGAGTTTCACTCTGCTTTTCAGTAAAAGTTTGCTGGCACGTTTTATGAACTTGGAGGCAGACGTCATGGTAAGATTAAAAAGAAAAAAAAAAAAAGTGAATTGCCCAGATGTCTGGAGTCAGAGGAAAGCTGCTATTTGGGGACCCTTGATAGGACAGGAAGGTTTAATGAACCGCTGCCTGACTGACAGTGAAGTCCCAGTACCTGTTACTGCCCGACCTCCGGCTCAGTCAGGTGCTAGCCCATTACATTAGCTTTCATATGCATAACCATCCCCATCCTTGTAGCTCTAATATTATTTGAAAGGAACTGAAGTGAAAATACTGTCAAGACCCCTCTTTACCTTGAGGAGGAGTAGGAAGAAATGTGAGAAGCTGTATTTGCAATGAATCACTCCCAGAAAATAGCTTATTGCAGAGAGAGATCTATGAAAGTGAACCCAGGCTGGAGAGCACACGTATGAGACCACCAGATCTATTAACTGAGGTTGTCCGAGAACCGAGGCATCGGTACGAATCAACAAGAGAAGATTTTGCATTTATTGCTGGAAAAAATGTCAGTGTCCCCTGGGGAATTCTAACTGCCCTTTGATAATAATTGCTAAAACCCAGTGTTTTCAGGATTTGCAGGTGCTGTGCCAATTTAACTCACGTTTTTTTCTTAATGTAGATTTCAGTCTATCTTTTTTCTTGAAGTTTTTGTAACTGTGCTGCTAGAAGAAAAAAAAAACATTTAACCAGCAGACATCAGTTATGTAGTTTTTCAATGTATCATTCATACAGAGTATTAAACATAAAATGGGTTTACTCCTGATCTGAAACATTATGAATAATACATTTTAAAATGCTTTTGTATTTTGTGGAAAATGAGGCCACAAAGGTAATTTAGATGTTTCTTTATGATGGTTTATCTCAGTATTTTGAAGAGGGGTATCACTCTGTGAAGGCTTTAAAGAAAAAAAAGAAGAAAAGAAAAAAAGGAAAGCAAAGCATTGTAACCTCTGTTTGTAGTGGTTGATGACAGTGACGTGGAAATGTTAAACAAGAAAAATAAAAGGGCTGCAGTCTTCTGTGATAGTTCTGTGTATTTTATTGACAAATGCTTTGATGTTGAAAACTCCCATTGTGATTTTTTTTAGAATGGAACACTATTTTTTTTTTTATTATCCAAACTGCTTTAAAAATATTTCATTGTTTCCATTTTTACAGTTTATGTAGTATAATAACAATGTTTAGGGAAAAAAAAGCTAAACACTTCTTGTAGGGGCCAGAGACTTTTTTGAGAGAGAATGTTTGCAGTATTAACATTGTCTTTTTCTTTGAAATGGGGAAGAAGAAACGGTCATTCTTGGGCTTTACTGGGAAAAGGGCAATTTTGCATTGGGCAGCTAACATACTGGTTGTACACCCCTGTATCAGTGAAATAGATTCTATAGCAGTTTTCCAGCTGTTGCACACTCAGGCTATGCTGATACCACGAGTTTCTGGAGCTTACCCTGCAGTGCTGTAGACTTACTTGATTACAATTACACTACTTACTTCTTGATATTGCTGAGCTTAAGATCACTGTGGGTATGTTCTCTGTGCTTGCTGGTGTCTTAAATATACGTGTTTTTTCAGTCTGTATGGAGATTTGTACAGCTTTCTCTCAGACTAGGAGCTTGAAGCTAGCTTGAATGTGACTGCTATATGCGGCAGTCTGGTAGTGTCTCTGGTATAACTGCCTGTCATGAAACAAGAGTTGTATTTTCTCACCTTGTTATTTGATGTATGTCAGAGCTGGCAGTTCAGCTGAAAACCTTTTGTGCTGGGAGAAATCGGAGTTGGTTTTGTTGGGGTTTTGGCTCCAGCTGGGAGTGTCTAAATGTTTCTGGAAGGAAATGACAGCTTTGCTAGATGCTCCTCTTACACCTTGGAGCATCTTGGAGTTCCCCGAAGACAGAAGGGTTGTCCTGGCTTTATACTGGTGTTCTTGTTCTGTTGTACTCGAGCTCTGTGTAGGTTTTCAATGGCTCTAGATATAGAAGATTTTATTCCCCAAGATGTTCTTTTCTTTGTCTGCAGAAGTTTCTCTCTTTCGGAGAAGATGAGTACATTACCCTGCCTAAATAACATGTCTTGGAGATTGACTGTGAGAGTGTACTGTGAGGCATGCACTAAAGAGACTATAAATAGTGAATCATCTGTTGCAGACAAACCAGCTTCTATAATGGAATCAGTTGGATAGGTGCCATTTATCCTTATCATTTTTCTACTAAGAGTTTTACAGTAGGGGAAAAAGACATGAAGAAATGTTTTCTAGTTGCTTGCCCATCATCCTTGAACAGAGATTTATACAGGAACTGATCTTTGTATCTTTAACATTTATTGGTATTAACAACATAGGAGTGTAACAAATAGTCAGACTCACCATTTTTGCAAGATATTGAAGAGGTCAGGAATGATTTTTTTTTTTTTTTTTTCTTTCTTCTTGGAAGTCACAACGTCATATATGAAGTAATATTTGGGAGGAATATCAAGAAAACTAGAAAAGCTGCTGCCTTTCCTATTGAGCTACTTAGCATGCTTTACTAACGAGCTACAGTGAAAGAAGCCAGGCACATGAGAACACAATTATTTACACTAGATTTGCAATGCTAGGTGTGTAACAGCTACACCAGCTTAAGAAGCACCCAGCTGTCTCCCCTCATCTTGGTCAGTGAATTCCCACCTGTGCTGGGATTGTTCGTGCAATTGTTTGAGGCGGCAGCATAAATTAGAGCAATAAAATGAAGTAGGTTTTAGTCTGGATAATTTTATTGATCTGCACTGTGGCACCGCAGGGAGGTGGGATCACCAGGAGGTGGTAGGTTGAGGTAGGAATGGGAATGAACAGTTGAGAGCAGGGTGGAAGAGTAAGATCTTCGTAGATTAGTTTTGGCATAGTCTTGATATGTCCAGGCCTGGCATTAATAATTAGTAGCACATGAACTAACTGTGTAACTTGTCTTTCATTGCCTAATCTGGTTTCCTATTTTATTGGTCCATGTAGCTCAGAGTGAAAAAAATTAGCAATGTGTCTCTAAATGGCATCATTGTTCACCACAGCATTACTTATCTATTAGAGTTAGCTTTAACAGCCTGATGGAGAAATGGTAGGGAAACCTGGCTGAGAAAGATACAGAACCAGCAACACCAACAGGAGGGGAGGAACTACCTCCGAAAAATAAGGAGCTGTAGAAAGCTGAATCTCAAAAGGAGTCGAGACCGATTGTCTGGCAGGAAAAAGATGAGGAAAAAACAAAGTGTGAGATGCAATAAAAAACCAATGATGGTAAAAGTAAAACAAAACAGTTTTCTGACTTAAGATCAGTCATTTTATTGATTTTTAAAATAAAAGCTCTATTTTATTATGTGTGCCTGAATATACCAGCCAAATCCTAAAACCACAAATGCTCATATAGCCTCAGGCAGCCCCCAGCCCCCTGGCCAATAACTCTTGTCTGGTTCATGCTGCAAGTGCAAAGTGTGTGTACTCTGTTTGCAAGGTCGTTTATCAACAAAATCCCAGAGAACTGCATGAAAAGGGTCAAGAATAAGCTCTTTTGGCTCTATACTGGGCAAATCACTGAACTTTTGATAAAAATCAAAACAATTGCAAAGAATCAGGGAGCAAGTTCAAAAAGATCCAGCCCAAAGACACATGATTACTCCTCTGTGTCTAGAAGCTGCTTCTTAAATTTTGTTCTGCAGCAGTTAAACACTAAGCTACCGCTGCTGCTCCCATTTGTCTAATAGAGGAAATCCAGGGATAAAGATCTCTTTTCAAACAAAGCCATGCCAAAGACCATGAAAGAAAAATAAAGACAGATGGCTTTCATTGGGAGTGTCTAGAAAAAAAATGAATCCCTTAATATGATAATTTCTTTATTTCTGTGAATTGTATAATTCCATTGCCTTCAGTGCAATTACACCAACTTACGCCTGCTGAGCTTTTGGACTAGTAAGTCCAACTCTGCACTGAATGAATCTTCCGATAGCGAATTTGAGAGTTGTGATTCAATAACTTATGTTCTCTTTGGCGCCGAAATGCTTGTAGCACATCTAGAAATGCAGCGTACTTGATCCTGCCAAACAGCACTTGCTTTTGTTGAGGAAGTTGCTGATATAATTGCAGAAGGTGAGATGGATTAAGTCTGCAACAATTGATCACTGGAGCCCTCTTTAGCGAGGCGAGAAAGGCATCTGCAGGCACTGAGTCTAGTGGCACTGCTGAACTGTCTCCCCTCCACCCCAGGGATGTGATTCACTACCCCAGTATGGCTGCAGCATCTCTAAACTGATGTGAACATGGTCATGATTTGGCCTGTAACCAGTTCTTTATTGAGAAAGGTGGGAGTTATTGGATGTCTGTGCTCATTTGGAGCAACTTCTGACCGGTGACGTGGTGGGTTAGGTTTGGGAAAGAATTTGGCCCATAGTCACTTGTTGATCGAGAGATATGGAGTTAATCCCACTAATTGAGTCACCATCCCTGGAAGTATTTAAAAGACATGTAGATGAGGTGCTTAGGGACATGGTTTAATGGGCATGGTAGTGTTGGGTTGACGGTTGGACTCGATGATCTTAGAGGTCTTTTCCAACCTTAATGATTCTATGATTCTATGAATTGTTCTAGTGCCCTACGACTGGCTCCTGTTTCCTGGCCATCATTTTCATAGCAGTAGTCCTCTGTGGGAGTCGCACGAATACCTACAAAATGGCTGGAGACAGAGTGAAACAAAACCCTTTCTGCATTTTGAAGAGAAAGAAGAACATTCAATACAATCCAGCCCTCTGCAGTTATTCTGTTGACCACTGGGGCTCTGTAGGTCATAAATTGAAAACTTCTGCATTTGGTCACGCACTGTACTCTTCTAGTAGTCTTTTCAATTTGTTTCTGGGGTTCATAATCCTTGCGCTTGTACATGAGTCTTATGTTCGTGTTGGACTGTGTACGGTATTTGAAGAAAATGGCAGAAAATCTGAAGATCTTAATATTTCACTTCAGACTCTAAAATTTGTCTGCTTCATACATTTCATAAAGACTCCATTTGAAAGTTAGCCTTATGCTGAATGAAAACTGGATGTATTCTAAGTGAAGAGAGTAATCTAATGGTTGGATTTATCAGAAATTTACATGTAATTAGTACAAAAATAGAAATTTTTTTGTGTGTGTGTGTTTTAGCTTATATAAAAAAAAAAAAAGAAAAAGAAAATTTATAAAGTTTCCAGGGATTGGAGAATTTTTCTTGATTTTGAGTGGTCCTTATACCAAGAACTTAGTAGGGTATTTCTCAAATGTATGCAAATGATCAAAATAAAGCTAAAGACTCTTGAGAAGACTTAAGACATGACTCTGGATGACTGAGATTATTACTTGAAACCAGCTTTTTTCCCCTGTTAAATACTGAGGGCAATGCCCTAGGGCCCCCAAGTGAGAGCTTGTTATATTCAGTCTTCTTCCTGCCGCTAATAGTCTGTGCCTTGAGTTACAAAAAGGTACTCAGATATGGTAATAAGTCATGATACAAAATCCTACATGAAATTCTTATCAAAACGGTGATTGCATGCTTTAAAACTGAGGGCCTTACTCAACTCAAATTGAGGCTCTGACTTCAAATGGAAATGGAGTAGAAATCTTTCCATGGGTTTCTCTCAGAACTGACACTTGGCCAAAAGAGCTCTGGACATACCTGAAAGCAATTGGGCATTGCTTTCTGGTTGGTAGCAGAAAAAACAGGTAAGTCAAAAAGAGTCATGGATGAAAGGGGAAAAAAGCTTCTTTCCATTTCACAAGATAGTAGTATTTGTAGGTGTAATTCCAGCATCCTTGAGTAAGAAGAATGGAAATGTTTCCTAGATAGTGCCTTAGACCTAAATTAAACTATGCTTTGCTCAGGGAACGAGTGAACTGAAACACTTCTTTCTTAACCATGGGCCGTTTTGCTTGGCAAACTGCCTCACTTTTTAAGTGGTGAAACACTTGATAAAACTATTCTTTAGTCTGGTAATGCTTCAGTAAGATTAACCGATTAGTCAGATCAGAACAGGCTGCCAGTCTCCTGTGCAGTGATGTGACTGGCATTACCAGTTGACTGGTTCAGGCTGATCACTTCTTGTGCTTCCACTATGCTGTGTTACAAGAGAAAGTTACCAATTGCAAAGTTATTTTTATGCTAGTGCAAAGGTAGTATCTCACAAGGGGTGCTTCTGATATTTATTTTGCTTATCTGAAGCAAAATGTCCTACTGCGAAGCAGAGCGACCACTAGCTGTGTTTCTGCAACGTGGATGAATGTGTCAGTCAACATAATGACTATTCCAACACAATCTGGTCCTTTTGTCTTGCCATCCCCTTATTCCTTGACCTGCTATCATACCCACACCTGGAAAATTTAGGTCAGCCAGGCTTCTTTCAGGCCAAACAAACCAAGCAGCGTGCTTCTGTAACAACCCCCATGCTATTAGCTCCGTTTCTTGCCCTGTGAGGAAGGTTCTCAAACTTCCCTGCCTTGTGAGTCATCGTAGAGAAGACCGGCATGAAATGTTGCATGGCTCCCACACCCACACACCTCCAACCTCTCTTGTACAGACTCCCTGTTAATGGAGAGACTGCATTAAAAGGACTAAACCTTCCCTCAGAGGATCAATTAGCAACCTTAAAATAGAATAAAGGAAGACAGAAGCCCTTGCAGAGCCCTTCTGCTAGTAGCTCTCCTTCTCAGAGCAAAATCCAGGAGTAAGCAAGTGCCTGACAGATGATGGAGAGCTTTCTGTCCTCATTCCCCTTTTAACACTTACTTCACTCTAATTACTGGAGTGTTACCGGTCACAGCAATCCAGTTAGAGTTGCAACAGCGCTTGTATTAACAATTCCTATTTCCAGAGCTTTTCAACTCGGCTGTAAATACTTGCTAACGGGTACGGTTTGGCACACGAAGCCTTACTCAAGGCACAAAGTTCAGAATGATTTTTCTATGCAATTGTTCTAAATCTCTGTATTTCATGACTGTACAACAAAAATACAAGTTTTGCTGATCTAATACAGTAGTTTCTATGTCTATGACTTTGAATGAAGAGTTCAGATGTAAAATCCAATCTAACCCTTGGGTCTGCCAGAAATACCTTATTATCCCTACCAATCAATTGGTAACATCTTGGGAAATGCTACTGTTTTGATAATTAAAAGTTAACATGCAGCTGCGAATGAATACCGAAACCTTTTTGGTAAGTATAGGAAAGGCAGAAGGCTTAAAGTACACCTGAAAATGTCCAAAACAGACTTCCTTATTTAGGAATTCATCTAAATAGCTGAATCTAGGTCATAATTAGATAGCGTTGCCCAATGTGTCTTTAAAATTTCCTGCTACGTTATTTTTACTTTCTTATTCATATTATTGTCCTCCTACAATTGCCTTTAAGTGTTAAGTTGATCAAAATTGTTAAATGTATTTTTCAGCACACTTTGCTATCAGTAATTTGACACAAAGGACACAATGCTAAGTTTTCACGAAATACCTTTGACTTCATCACATTTCATTATATAACATTTCGGGGAAGAGAAAACTGATAAAAATGTCTCAGTCCAAAAAGTAGTTTGAATAAGTTGCAGATTTGTTAAGCTGCCCTTATAGAGCTTTGATTTGTGTGACCAGCACTTACTCAGCAGTTCAGTATAACTCTTATTGACCTTGGCAGCTGTCACATCGCTTGCTGGATTTTATGTCGCTAGAGGTGTCAATGTTCAGGGGGGAAGATGTGCAGAATATGCGTGGTTTTATTTGCAGGCGGGAATGAGGTAGAACCAAAACTGCATTTCCAACAGCATTATTTCACAGATGACAGTCACAGGAGACCTGTGACCACTTTAACCTTTTAATAGTATGCATAAATTAAGGCTACGAGAGAATACTGAGCTGCCAATTATAGAAGCTGTAGTTCTAGGGTCTTTGATTAGCATATTCTTCCCTACCTGCCCCATGACAAAAATGAAAACCAAAGGCTTTATGAAACGTTTTCTGAGAGCAGAAACTCATAGAAACTTATCTCCAAATAAATATAATGTGCAAAGTAGATAACTAAAGCTTCCACTAGCTACTAAATACCCAGAGTGAGAAAGTAGAGCAGAACGTAGACTAACATTCCAGTTTCCTTTCTTCCCTAAACAAATACCTGATACTTTTTTTTTTTGGCCTACAACCCCTTGTGCAGAATGTGAAGAACCAAGTCTGAGATTGACCTTCCCCAAGGTAGTCAAGTTCATCCTGAATCCCTATCTGCATGGTGGTTCTGCAATAAACAGATGCGGCTTAGCAGCATTTGTAATATAAGATATAATGCTTTCCGAATGTCTTGGATGTCCTCTCGAGAGCGTCCCAGGGTGAGTTTGAATTTCAAGTTTGAATGCTGTTGTACCTCAAGGCTTTCTTTGGGAACATGCTTGTAGCTGGTATGTAAGATCCTCAGTGTCCACAGCCTGCTGGGAACTTTGTGTGTTGAAAAGGTTATACTTTCCCAAACTGAGCTTTGCAGGTTGTGTCGCCTTCTGATGCCTGCAGCTGTGCGCTGGGGGCACAGGGGGACCTGACCTCACGTGTTGACTCTTACCCCAGCCCTGCCATAGACTTGCACAAGCAGGATCATTTATGCTCATAACGAGGATTCATGGAACAGATAAAAGAATGATGATCCCCATGGCTTGGGGGGAAAAAAAAAAATCCACTGTGGACCATTATAGTCATCTCCATTTTTTCCATCAGTTTTATCTGGGAGGTATATCGTATACTTCTTGTCTACTATTAGAGCACTTCATTTGCAGATGAGGCTTTGTGTCAGAGTGCCTAGTTTATAAGTGAACGTTAGTACATGAATAAACTGCTTGAGATGTGAGTCACTCACATCTATAGCTGAAACCTCGTGCTCATCCTGACTGTCTCTGGCTTCAGTTATGGTGTTTGGAGTTAGGATGAGCTGCTGGAGTAAACAAGCAGAGTGTCGAAGGGTTAAACTCCTTCACAAAACTCTCCAGTAACACAACCTCTGTTCCTTGCTCTGCTGATTTCTTTTTTAATCTTCTTTTTTTTTCCTGACATATTTTTCATTCTGTTGATCAATCTGACCTGCCAGTCCATGTAACCCATTACTGGGCATGAAATACGCCTGAGAAATGGCTTGTGGATGTTGCCTGTGGAAGTTGCCCACAGAAATGCCCTCAGCGTTAGCCGCTGGAGCATCGTGTCAGCTCCTGCAGTAACTCTTGGTGAAAGATGTCACCTTTTTGGAATGGTCAAAGCTATCTGTGACACTTTGGTTTTGACCTTGTATTGATTAGCCCTTTGTTTTTTTAAGGTTCTAGCAAATAACAAGTGCTAATCCAGATAAACCAAGTCAGGACTGAAGGTCAGCATTATCTAGATGCCAGCCTCCTGCCGCTTCCTGATGGGAGCTGAAATGGTAGCAGAAAGATTGCTTATGATTTTAGCATACTTTTATGAGGGACTTATTTATTGATATCATTCTCTAAATGCTGATTTCGATCACTGCAGTTAATTGTGCATGATTTCCCAAAAGATATAAAAATGCAACGATTTGTTTAAATATGGATAAATTACCAAATTTAAAAGCTGCAGACTGATTTCAGTCTGTGTTATACCAGGCCGTTTTTCTTGGACCCAGTGTTTAGGTAGTGTTTTTTAAGCACGTATAGAATAAAAAGCAAAATAGCATGGAGACACCGAAGTTGACATTGTAAGAAGCCATGTACGGGTAGGTCCATGCGAGGCACTCATTTTTACTAGATGGATAAAGCTTAATAGTTCCGTCCTGCATTATAGTTTTGGTATTTTTACTGGCAGATATTGACCTAGTGTTAGTGGCTGTGCTGTGAGAAGTATCTAAACCCTGTCCCTGCAACCCCAAACATTTCTGTCTGTCATATAAAGGTGAGAGAATTGGAGACTGATACAGGGTTTTTGCACTATTTCATTGGAACTAAATTTTCATTGACCTTTGGCAGAAAAGTTTCTTTAACAACAGCCTGGTCTTTTACTTCCTAGAGAGTTGGAAATCAGAGTTAATGAGTGTATATTGAGGTGAGAAACCCTGGTGCCCTTTTCTTGGAAACATGCTACCCTTTCTCCTTAATGTTAGAGGGTGGCTGTTAGGAGACGCTCACCAGTGCTAGAGAAATGAAGAGCAAAGCAGTTGTTCTCTCCCTTGCTTTCTTTTGGGCAAGAAATTTTCAGTCTAATCCTAGTTTTAGGGGTTTTTTGCTTGGCTTTAGTTTGGTTTTTTTTCATCACAACGAAAAGTTCTAAAGCACATTCCCGAAGACCAAAATATACAAGCTTATAAAAGTTTTAGGATGTAGAGCTGGCTGAACTCATGGACTTCAGTTGCCTAGTTTTAGTTACCACGTTTAAACGTTATGGCTCGGGATGCTTTTCTGCTCTTTTACTATATAAATGATGCCACTTGTACCCTCTCTGAGCTCCCATATGTATTCCTTGGATATTCAAGGCCATGAAAAACAGAGTGGGAAATACTTTAAGATTTGCCATGGCTTGTTCTAAGACAAGAGCTTTTCCATTTAATATTGTACATTGCTTTATGTTGAAGGTGTACACCAGACACTCAATCAGCAACGTCCACTACAGCTGCTGAGTCAACAAAGTATAGAAGCAGAGGGCGGCTGTGTCATACTAAATAGTTTTCTTTGCAGATCCTTTCCTTCCTGAGTCTCTTTGTACCCCTGATCTTATCGATTTTATTGGCTGTGCTAATTTAGCAGTCCTTTGGGCTGATGATCATAATTATAACACACAGCACAGCTTGAGTAAACAGGTCCATCACAGACCTAACATTTTCGGCTGTCCAATGGCAAATAAACATACTTTGGGCAAGTAGTGCATCTTAAATGCCTTTCACTGGTCGCTACAAATCCTGAAGAGCTATTGCGGTATTATGCAGAAATGGGGAGTTATTCTGTATTAAGTTCAGCTCCATGTATTTTTGCATGTAGCTCTAAAATTATTGGAAGACCGAGTTCTTTTGAAGCAGATGGACGTTGACAGGATTCAAGATAATTTTTATTGTGCATATCTAACTACAATCTTTTTATTGTTACTAATGAGGTAAATATTTATGCTTGATTTTTCTTTGACAGCTATCTTGGAGTAGCTGTGTCATACAGTTGGCAGAGTATATTTTAAATTAAGATGTTTGTTTTAAAGTTCAGTGGTAAAATATAACTGCAGTGCAGGAAGTTGCATATGTTATAGACAGTAATTGGAAATAATTATAAAATTCTGTGCTAGAAAATTGTGATGAAAGACCACTTAGATGAATGACAAATGAGCTGTTCAAAGTTCAGGTGATGGCAGAGGTAAGGCTGTGTGTGCAAGGTTAATTCTCTTCCTTTCTGCATGTGCACTGCAAGTATTAATGATCCCCCCTTGCACCTTGGAAGTTTTCTGCTGCAATCAGTGGGCAAACCCCTTACTCCCTATTATTTTATGCCTACCCTTGAAGGAATAAAACCCAGTATCATTAATTGCACCTGGGGTTGCAGTGTGCTCTGGTGCAGGCACACAGATTCTGTTCATACCCCAATATGACAAAAGAAGCTGGACAATAACCAAAAGCCCTTATTTTCATCTTTATATATTCCTTCCTTAAATTAGCTGGAAGGTAGAATAAATAATTCTGCTTTGTAAAATAAATGTTGTGACTTCAAGGGATTTGTGTTTTCCCTTTCTGGCACGACATTGCAGCCCCCCGCCCCGGGGCAGTGACCGGGGTGAAGCCCTTGCTCCTGGGCAGCTGATCTGCCACCGCCCCGGCGAGGGTGATGGCCACCAGCTGCCGACTGCTCTGGCAGGTGGCTAAAGTTCTGATGACAAAACCCACCTTGGGTCCAAGAATTCAAGCTTTTAGCATTCCTGATGAAGTCCACAGCGACTTTACAAAATTAGACAAAATTCTCTCCTAAATTATCCTTGTAATGAGTTTAAAAATAACATGCAGTCAGTTCTGAAGTAGGACAGGTACTTGAAGGCAAGCATTGAAGAGGAATTTAGTGGTCCAAGATACGTCTTTAGGATGCAGTGAGGAGGAGTGATCACTGTTGAGAAACAACCGATGTGATCAGTTTTAGCAGTGTATTTTTCTGTCACTTTTATCCATGCAGTTCTTTGGATAAAATAGATTTAGTGGGAGTTCTGGGCATACCGTGATTCATCTGGCTAGAGCACTTAAACATGTCTCAAGAATTTGCTTTTACTTTAAATAGTATTTAAACGCAATCTTTCAAGTAGGTACAGACTTTATTTGTATATTATTTAATCCTATGCAAAAATTTCTTCCAGTTTATTTCTAGCTATGACACCAAAATCAGTTTGCTGCCAGAACATCAAGTACTGTTTGATCTAATACAGCTTTATTGGATGAAGGTTATACTGTAAGGTAGGTCTACTATGGCGGAAAGCCTTTCGTTCTTGTAGACAAACATTTAGTATCTGAACTTACTTGTAAAGCTCATTTTAAAAGAGAGATGCTTCAGAGAAAAGTGTTATCACCCCCAACATGACTTTACATGCAAGTAAAGCGCTGAAGTGGAAACTCTCCCTAGAAAAACATGAATAGAAATAAATTGTCACTATTTCTAATGTTTTCTCTTGGATGTGATCATAAGACAAGCCACCAGCTGAGAAAGTGCTTTTCTGGACAATCTTGCTTTTGTTTTATTGGCATGCGACTGTCGAGTTTTTGCCACTGCCGAAGCCTGCAATTCGGTCAGAGTGATTTTCAGTCTCCTTGGCCTTCACTTGATTTGTGGACTGTCATGGTACAGTCTGAAATGTAACTGATTAACTATAAGGAATTTTTGGGCCACAGTATGCTCTATATTTTCCAGTTAACCTTTGACTAAGTGCGAATCTACTTTTGGGATGAGAGACCTTGATTAATTAGTAGCTCTTATTGATCACTATAGTTATAGAAAGTCTGAGGTATAATTCCTTTTTTTTTTTTTTTTTGCCAACTAGCCTGTCTTTGTGAGCTAATGCTTTGCAGAAGAAGAATCTGTGCAATCGTGACATATACAGGAGCAAAAAGAAGTTTTTCAAGAATGTCCTGCTGTGGCATTATCTCCTCCTCTCTCTTCCACTGCGGAACACAGCAGCTGAATTTGCACTCTGTCAGAGAGCTGAGAAATCAGGCTCTTTCATATGACCCACGACCATTTCCAGAACTGTCTGAAGGGCAGAAGGTGATTTTTTTTTTTTTTTTTCCTCCTTTTACCTGGATGACAGGATGCAGACAGCCTAGTACGGATTTAGGTTTTTTGTGGAGAGTTTCCCAGGCAGCAAGGTACGCTGTCCGTCCTTAGCCCTACCTTCTGTTTGCATTCCTACATGTTTCGCATGAGCAATGCATGCCTAAGTTAGGAGTAGCAGAGAAGCTACCTAACATAAATGAGGTTTCCTCTCTCCTTTCTCTCCTGCCTGAAAAGATCTAAGTGTGAAGGATCATCTTTGTTTTTATGGGACAAGATGTGCCTGGTTGTTCTGCAGGATTATTTATGAAGTGAATGCCAACAGGAAAGTTAGCTCTCTGAGGACCAGTGTTCAGGTCGGAGCTACTACCTACCTTTGGCACAGTAATAATATCGCTGTCAAAAGTGAAGGTTTTTTTCCCTTCAACCTACAAATTTCTAATAGGATATCTTTTCTATTACCTAAATTTTTGTATGCATATAACTCAACCAGCGCACTACGCAATCTTCTTCAGCATTAGGTCATTAAATGCTTGGCAGTTCGACTTTGAACTGGAGAAAGTGCATGCATCGAAACATTTTCATAGGGGGAAGGAAGGTTTCTGAATATTATAGCTGTGTTGAATCTCTAGTAGCTATTACTTATTGCAGGGACGTCTCGGATGCTGTTGAATACAGTTCAAGGAAGAGTTCTCAGAATTATTGATGTTCAGACCAATAAATGTCTGGCATTTACCACTTGAGAGGATGGTCACTCTTCACCTTCCAGGTATGTTGCAGCTAAAAGCCTTGTGCAACCACTGCTCACAGAGCAGATATTTGAGTCATGTTAACTTCAAAGGTATCACTCAAATAAGGAAATGGGATATAGTGCAAGGTTTATAAATATGCTATAATTAGACCATTAATTGTCTAATCTTTTTGGCACAGAAGTTGAAATTGTCTGTTCCTTTAAGTATACATTATTTTGCAGTTTTATGTTAACATTTGTTTCGCCTCAAACTGAGGTCACTTGACATATGCAATGCTGGCGATCTAGAAATACGGCCAATCTAAGAAGACACGGATTGTGCATGTTAGTTAATTGCCAGATGTCTTTTGCTTCCTTATTGCAAAGAAATTTTGTTTACAGGTATTAAAACTGTGTATTTCCACTGGCTAAAACAGATTTACTGGATGCCAAATGGATATTAGATCTATTTCCTATTAAATGAAGAAGAATGAATCTGAGTATACAATGAGACTAGTGAGCAGCAGTGCTTATTTTTAGATTATGCTTTTAGAGCTAAACACTATATCTAAGTCCAAGAGGAAGGTGCCACTTCTTTCATTACATTTTTACACTTGATTTCTTTTGGCAGGTTAAGACAGCAACTTTACATGAAAAGGATGATTGGTTGGGAGATTGTGAATCCTGCTTTCCAAGTTATTTCATGTCTAATAAATAATTTATAGAAAAAGTAGTGTTCTGAATTTGTCTCATTAGTCTTCATTGTTTTCCTTCTTTTCTTGATTTGCTTTTAAAATGACTCTGCGTTAAATAATTGTCATCCTTCTGTTCAGATTCATGGGTGCAACTAGCCCCTCAAAACGAGCGAATGACCACTCTTTGATCACTGCCGCGGTAAATAATTTAGCTTTCATTATGAATATAACACTGAAATCCTTGTTTCTAAGCCTAGAGATGGGTTCCTGCCCCATATTAAGGTCCCTTTCTGCCTCCCTAGGTACCCAGGGAGTTTGTCGCTGGGTGTGCGGAGGTCCCAGCCTGTGTACTAGCCACTGTAGCCAGTTCTCCAGTGATCCCAGGCTGTGAAGTGTTCTCTGGTGCTTGTCAGATCTGGAAATAATTTACTGTGCCTGGGGTCAAAATGCTTTCTCACTGCCACCGTAGTTATGGCACAAATGAAACTTTAAAACTACCTTTGTTCTGCTTTGCTCAGTAAAGGCAGTGGAATTCCAGCTACCTCGGGACCTAACCTAATAAAAATGGGCTTGCCATTTATATACACGTGGTTTTTTCCCCCCATTCCTTTTGCTGCTAGAAATCAAATATTTAATCATTTACGAGGATTCTTTTCAGATTTCTAGATGGGTGAGAAGACATCAATCAAATTACGGGCACTTGCTGGCAATCATATGGACTTGATCTGCCTGCTAAGAGGAGCATGAATGAATTTAGATTAACATTTAACGACCCAAGAAAGACATTCTTTTTTGGTCCTCTGCAAATGAAACTCTGCTAGTGTCTGGGGATTAAGTTAAACTGAATAGCTTGTGAGTTCCTGTTCCCATTCCCTCTCTCCTCACCGTGCTTTCCCTTGAGAATGACAGAATGAAATCTGCACGTGAGTCTCAGATTTTCTCTAAAACTTCAATCCATTTAAGCCAGGTTGCTCCTTTGAGGAGCTAGGGAAGCACTGAGTTTCCTCTGATTTATTTACATTTGGGCTCATGTAATTCTAGATACAAACCTAAAAAGAAAAAAGTTTTGAGTTCATTGGACACTCTTGTATTATATCCAGAAATAATGATTAAAGTGGAAAGTAAATGAGTAAAGTGGAAAAGAAGTTGGTGGCTTGTTGTGATTCACCTGTTTCAAAGTACAATAGTATAGCATCTCATTCGCTATTGCTGTCTTATTCCCTTGCCATGGTAAAGCCAGTCAGAGCCCCAGCAATCCGTAGCTGGTTACAGGATTTCGAAGGTGACCAACACGAAACACAGAATGGGGGAGGCTGCTCTAAAACTTGTCTGGTAATTGGGGGTGTTTGAAGGTATAAAAACAAGTTTGGAGCCCAGCTTTCTGCTACTGGTGGCAACCTGAAGTGTTAGATGGGAAAAGTAGTTTTTAAGGGACATTTTTTTTTAAACTAAATCAATACCTCAAAACATACAATGTTGTTTTTGATCTGTCAATGAGTACGGAAGGATTTCTGAAGATTAGCCATAAGTCTAAGGGAGTCATGGAGGCTTGCAGTCATCTACAGAAAATGTCTGACATGGTAAAGAAAGTCATTACTTCTCCACAGCAGCTGGGAACAATCCACCATGTCAGCTTTCCTTTGGGGACATTTATGAGCAATTATTTTATTCCAGGTATGAAATTCTTCATCGGTTGCTACTGAGATTTAATTATATAGTAAAGTTACCCTTGTTCATGTTTGAGTGAACTGTAGTATTGACCCTGTTGTACTCTCTCTCTCAATAGATAAAACTTTTTACAGCTTTGGTTTGAGTATAAAAGGCAGGTTCTAGATATTCCTCCTTTAAAATGCTGGATTCAGGTCCACTGCTGATAACCCACCCAAGGACACGGTATCAAGTTGTGCTATGCCTTTCCACGTTCTGGAAGTGCACATGGATTTAAGTGCATTTATCTATCTTGTGTAAAGAGCAATGCATGCAGCTACACATGATCTGGTGGGTTCTTGTTCAGAAACTACCCTAACGTGTATGTTGGAAATGTCATTTAGCCACAGAACAGCAGATTACCAATCAATGAGGTATATTACCTCATCTACTCAGTAAAGATAAATGCTGAAGTACGGAAGAAAAGGTGAGTAAATGTATCATTTCCCCATTTCTTTACATCCAGTTAAACTGTTTCTGTATTGACTCTTGTATTAAATATTGTTGAAATCATCTTTTAGTTGTGTAAATTTTCCTAGAAATGAGTTTTAGAAAGTTGTAGAATGACTGCAGAAAGCGACTGCTTTGCCCTTCTTTGGTGAAGAAAAGCTTGTGCTGCGTAAATGGGAGAGGGAATTAAGCCATTTCCCAGAGCTGACCACAAAGAAATGAAGTTGCTTATGTATGGTATGGCTTACCTGCTTTTGCCAAATAAAACCTTGACTTTGGTAGAAGCTTCCTCCAAGACAAGCTAGTGAAATCCTTATGCCTTAGACAGAGTGATTCAGTTATCAGCTACAGCTAAGATCCCATGAAACTGGTGTATTAGGACTCTTCTGCTATTTCCTCTTACTTGGGCCAGCATTTTTATAAAAAGCAGCAACAGTTGCTACCGTGATCTATGGCGACCTCCTACAGTGGAGACTCTAGACATAGTTCAAGAAAATGGATGACACTGAAGACACCACAGTCTTTGTTATGAAAGCTTTTTTTTCTTTTAATAGATGGGAGAGTGGGCCAAAGAAGTAGTGGGAGAAAAATCTCCATCAGTTTGGACCTTTGAAAGAAGTATAAATCTTTTTCACTTTTTCACATCTGCTTCTATTTCCTTGTTCTTAACACAACATAAGAGATGTCTTACTGGATCAGACCAGTGGTTGGTCTAGTATTCTGTGTTTGCTGGTGGCAATGGAGATGCTATTCAGGGAGAGCATGAGAGCCCTGCCCTCCTATGTGCCCATTCTTCTCCTAATTCCCCAGGATCGTTGAATTAGGAAAGACAGAGCATGCTTTTTGACTGAAAGTAGATTATTCTAAAATAAAATATGGCTAACTTTAATTAATATTGCATCAATTTTTGCAACCCCATCCGTCCCCCCCCCCCCCCCCCGATTAAATGAAATCTATTCACGTGAGAATTGCAAATATTAAGGTTTTGGGATGACCTATGCAAAAGTGACAACTTTTTGTCTCTTAACATTCACAGTTAGTGGTTTAAGGATATCTTTATATTAACTGTTGTCAACAGGGGCTTTGTATTCTGCAAGATATCATATCGTAGGTGATACGTTAGGTGAAAGCTATCACCTATCATATAGGTGGGAGATATGAGTTCTGTTGACTTTCAAGATGATGTTGCAGAGCTTATAGACCTACCCTAAACTAGAAGAAACCTGAGCTGTAGGTGGTTTTATGTTATTTTTAGTTGGCATGAGTTCAACTAGTGAATTACCATTAGTCGTCATTGGCTCACTGATGAATTCATGTCCTTTTAAATTCTTTTTGAATGTGTGCCTACAGGATCTCACAGGTTCCTTGAAATGATATAAATGAATAAATCAGCATAGGTATCCACAAAACTATTACACCAGGGAGTGTAAATGGTTTAGTAAGGAAGCACTTATTTAATATTAAATATGTGTCTTAAGCTTCTTGCACCTTCTGTACAACTAACTCTTTAGCTGCTCTTAAAAATGCTTATTTTCGTGTGTGGTAGACAAGGCACAAGTAGCTGTGTGAAAGCTGAGCGGTGTGCGGAGAAGAGCTCACGAGCTCTGTGAGTTAAAAATGAAGTTTGGGATAAGAAACAAGTAGAGACATTTTAATCAGGGTTGCTGCTAGGGGTTTTTTGGTGTTTTTTTTTTTTTTTTATCTGAGCAGTTGGGAGAAAAATGACATGATGACAGTTAATTATAACTAATCCTGCAGCGCTTCAACACAGACTAATATAAAGTTCAGAGAGTTCCACCAGTGGTTAGTTACGTCCTTAGGAAGCAACGAGACTTTGCCTAAAATAGTTGTATTGTTTCTTGGCATCTGAAAAAACCACCACATTGCTTAGTAAATACATCTGATATGGTGCTGAAAACCAAGGCTATAGCGAAAGAAGAGATATTTCAGCATATGTATGTAGGTCCTAGGACTACAAAGTGTCTTTTAAAAATATTTTTGTTAAAAAAAAAAAATACAGAAATGTCACTCAAACATGAAACTTAGCAGTTAGTAAGACCATGGTTCAAGTAAACTGTTTCAGCTTCTTTTATATGCATCCAGAGTGGAAAATAAATCACTACAGAGCAGAGAAAGAAATAACTAGATGAGCATTTCAGAGGGAGGAAAACATTTTTAAAGTTAGTAACCGTTGCCTTAATCTGTTAGTAATATTAAGGCACACTACAGCAGACGATGGTTGCCTTGAGAAAGGTTTGGGTCCATTACTCCCCATCCTGCTGACGCTCCTGGGTGTGCTGCACAGGATGGCTTTGTGAATTATTGAAGTGGGAGAACGTGTCCATGTTTTGCTTCACAGATTACCTGATTTGTGAAATGGCAGCGATCTGGAGCCTTAACAGGAGAAACGTGGTGGAGAAGAGAGGAGCAGATACACCGAACTAATTCCTAAATGTTGTTAGGGGGCTGCAAACACAAGTGCGTGGGCTGTAATGTGTTTCTCTGGCAGGACAGCCTGGGCAGGAAAGCGATGTGCGTAGTAAGCAAGCCTTCAGGAGAAACGAACCTAAACACCTGGCTTGGCTGGAAGCGTCAGACAAATTCACTATCACCCTTAAACACAGAAGAAGAAAAAAGTAGGGGATAATTTAAAAATGTTTAAATCTTCTTTAAAAGAATGCAACAAAAATAGTTTCAAACTTGTTTTGTGACTGTTCTTGAACTTTTGTTTAGCTCTTTTCTACATATATCCCACTTACATAGATACGGATGATGTTTGAATTGAATCCTTACTATTGGAAGCGGTTAAATTGAATATGTTATTTTATATTCAAAAATGCAGAAAAGTGCAATTTTAGAAAGTTATGAAAAGCTCGGTAAGGTGATAGAAAATTGTGTATAATGCATTTATTGTGTTTGTATGTATAGACAGATAAGACATATACTCAGGCATTCCTACATGATTTGCAAGATGCATACAAATTCTGAAGAGCGCTGTGATGTTTAGGCACTAAACAGGGAGCCCCTGGAGAAGGAGAGAGACCTGGGATGAAGGGAAGGCTCTTAGCTGAGTTGAACATCCCTCTCATCTTTGCTTCTTTAGGCAAAAAGTGATGACTGCTTTTTAGTGCAAGAGAAATCAGAGAAATCTTCTGAAAAATGTGGCTGAATATTAAGCTGTTGACTGAATTTCTCTTCATTCTTTCATCCTACTTCTGTTCTGGAATTTAAATTTTTTTTTTTTTTTGGTCTTAAAAATTGCAGCCATCTATAGTGTGAACACTTTCCTATTTCATATTGACAGGGAATTTAATAAGAGTTCATTTAAATCATAAATTGTAGCAAGGTATTCTGTAGTATTATTAAGGCAGATTTTTTCCTAGTGTTAGAAATACTTATGTATACTGGCTTTGTAAAATATTCACAAAATAAAGACAGCCAAATCCAGTAAAGTACGGTAGTAAGTGAAAGCTGTTCATTATGAGTGTGGCTGGGTCAAACCAGATTTCTGCAGACAGCTCTCTACATGCAAAAACTTCTTATCACCACTGACATGTTCGGAGGTACCCTTCATCTCTTGCATGGATGCTCAGAAGTATGTGACAGGATTCAACCTCCTTGAGGCAAAGTCCTTCTTGGGAATCTCCTATGATGGTGCGTATCTGCAGAGCCCCAAGGCGTGACTAAGGATGATCGGCAATAACTAAGCAGCATGTTAAAAATAGCAAGTCAATTTAACATCAGCATCAGAATGCCTTTATTGATTGTGTTGAGCAAATCCCTCACCTTGTATTCAGCACTTAGTTAAAACAGAAGCACTAAAAAAGAGCAAAAAAACCCCCTATTTGCAGCAAAGCCCTTCTTCGAGTAGATACTTGCTGCTCTTTCCGTGAAGCAAGACTTCAATCAGGAAAGGTTAATAGCTTGTAAAGTGCCTCCATTGAAGCTTTTCTTCTTTTGCATGGGAGGTGGAATTCTTGCCCTGCTGGGGCTGGTGACCAGGTGGCAGGTGCATTGCTTCATGCCGTGCCCTGCTCATGGTTTTCTTTAACCGGCAGGCCATGGTGCTTACAAAGGACTTTCTCTTACACACCAATACAAGTATTGTGTTTCCTTGAACATTAATGAGGGTATCACATTTTCAAACCCCAGGGGCTCTAGCCCAGGAAGATAATTGGTCTTTTGCAGTAGTTCTGGTCTGTGCTATAATTTGTAGGGATTATTTATTTGATAAATATTCCTCCTTCTTCAACCTGTCATCGGCATCAAAAGGTCTGATCCTGCATTCTCAAAAAATAACACTCAAGACGATCTTGAAATTTGAACAGGACAAATGATTCCAGGGTTGGTGACAATGTAAAAAGCCCTCGTACAGACCAAGTCTGTGTGAGGGCAGGTAGCGTTTTCTGACCTCCATGCACCAGTGAATATAGTTGTGTTAGCAGACGTGCAGACAGAGGGTATGTCCCAAAAGGATCTAGAGTGCAAATAGTTAATGCTCTCCTTGGTGGCAGGAATGTAGGACTTCGGATCTTAAGCCTAAATGATAATGTATTATCATTATTTTATAACAACCAGTGATCTTCTACGCAAATCCACTCTTCTGGAGTGCGAATAATGTAAATGTTCAAACGTTTTTGTCCCTTTTGTAGAAGTTAGCTTGCTCTTGGAAAGATTTTTCAGTGTGTAAAATGCTCAGGGACAGCTCTGGCCACACGGCTGTTGTTTGTCACGGTGCTTGCTAGGTACAGAAAGCAGACCCCAGTCCTCCTCAAACACTGGGGTTGCTGACGTGTCTGCAAAAGAAGCTGGCCAAGACCAGCCAGCCATGGAGGAAATTTTCTACGTTCACTCCCATTACCAGGAAAGCTCTTTGATTGCTCTAGTTTTTTTTTCCCTGGGTAATATGCAACGTCTGTAATGCCCTGTGGTACGGTACACAGAGGGGAGGGACGAGCAGGAGCGAGCCTGCATAGGGTGGCTAGGGAGCCACTGGGTGATGCAACGGGGTTAAATCTCCACTGATATTTAGGTCTGATTTGCAATTTACGCCCTCTGCTACCTGTGCCTTGAACTGTGGTGTATAATAAAGTCATGGAAAGAGGAGCCGGGTGTCCCTTAGGAAACACTTGCTACCCTTTGTGGGACACAAAGAGCAGAACTCGGGCGGAGAAGAAGAGGGGGGGACAGATGGCTTGTGGAGAAGAGGGGGCTGGTGCGCTGATCAACCTCTGCATGTCCCGCAAACTCCGCGCCGCAGGGAGGATTGATTTCAAATCCTGGTTGAGCAGTTATTTCAGGTTCGGGTAGGGCTGCACACTGGGATTTGGGTATTGTACTCACTAGTGTGTGGTGGGTTTGGACCCAACATTAAGACTGGCTGTACTATTCACAGAGGTATACTCTGACTAGAATGTTAGTAAAGATAAATATCCTGCCTGTATGCATTTCTTCTGTTACTAAAGAAGTTATCATCTAAGGATATGCTCACAACAGGACTGCCATCAATTATGCTGCTGTCTTGGTAACTCCATAATTAAAAATAAATTATGTTTGGTCCTTAATAGGACTAGTATTAAACTGAATGCCTGTTTAATCTCTGTTAAATCTGCCACAATGAAATGACACCATGAGAAGTGTGAATGAATGATATCCTTTTTCCCCCCTCCCTGTTTCTAATTACACATGATGGCACTTGCAGTGTCCCTTGTGAATGCACAAAATTGGTGCAGCAGGGAAATGCAAGCTTCCTTGTGCTGCAGTCTGTTCATTAGCATCGATTTCTGAGGCACTGCCCCTAAGGATGAGAGGATAATTTCTTTTTTTCAGGTTCTCATGATCCCAGCTTATAATAGACTATTAAAAATAACTTCTAAACCTTGGTGTAAGTTCTGGAACAATGAGAGATTCAAGAAAGTCCTCGTCACCCACCTTTCCATGAAGCATTGAAGCTCAGCTAACCACACCTACTTTGTGCCTGTCCTGTATGTACCACTTGTCTAAAGCTGTGCCTTTAGGCTGCAAATCCATTGTGGCAGGCATTCATTATCTGCTTGGCTTTCTGCTTCTCTTCTGTGGTGTCATTGACTTCAATATGAAAGCTGATACTACTACAGTAAAAATGCCATACTTCATATATGGAAAAAGCTGTCATTTATTTGCAGTTACGATATCCTGGTAAAGATTACATAGTTCAGAATTTTATTTTTCTGTTTTTTTTTTCCTCCCGAGTTGCACTAGCTTTTGTGGTACGGTGTAAAAACATCACTACCACCACGCTTACAGAGTCTTCGCTATAACAAAAAAAATGAAACCTGATCAATTCATCTAACTGGCTTTGATCTGATTTGTACAGTCCCTTTTATTAACTTTGGGCACAGGAATAAATGCTGAATGTTGGTGAAAAACGTTTAGATTTCCTGAAAGTTCAACATTAATTATTATTATGAAAATTGCACCCAAGATACTTTCTTTGGTTTGTTTTTTTGGTATCTTCCTCTTTTTAAAAAATGGCCATCTAAAGAAAGAATAAAATTTAAGCCCAACTAGCTTAAGTAACAAATCATAGTATGTGCATATTAATGTAAAGGGTGAGAAAACAAATCATAGGAGAGCCCTAATGTCGATAGCTCTTCATCTGCATTACTCTAGTAACTACTTTTAGATAACATAAAAATTGACACAGTATTATGAAAGACTTCCTAACAAATGCAGAATGTATCGATAGGGACATTTTGTAACACAGTTTGCTCACTTTCCATTAACGCTGTAGCGGGAGGCTTGTTACCTCATACCGTTTTGCTCTGAATTTTTGCTCCCTAAGAAACAGACAATAAACTTGGCGACGTGGTTTTATGCAAGTTTTCCTCTTCATTTTTAAGCCTAGAATTCCATGTTTTGAAACTGTTCCCTGTTCCTTTTTAAGTTTTATTCCAGATGCTGTGCAGGCAGGTTGGTTCACATCCCCAGGGTACCGCGTACAGAAAAAGACGGCTTCTTTGCCCATCTTACTGAAGATGGACCTGCCTGTAGTCTGTGGCTTTCTGCCCAGCTCTGCTGGAACTGGCTGTTGCATCGCAAGGCTTGCCAAAAATTTGCACAATAACAAGCTCCAATCTACATAACACCTGGCCTGTACAAACCAGGTCATTATGAACTTCATCCAAACTGTCATTCAAGTGGCTTTGTTATTCCCCTCTTAGGCTGAGCCAGTCATCCATAAGCAAGAACCGGCTTAACGCTTCCAGCACTCGCAGTTCCTGGGTACCAGTTTGCTTTCTTTGAGTCCCACAAAGCAGGCAAGATCCGTGTAACAAGAGGAGCACAAACAGCAGAAACAAGAAAAGAAGTGATCTGGGCTAAAACCCAGCCCAACAGATTACTCTGAATTCCAAGCTCCTTCATGCTCTACATTTGTGCTTTTATTTTTCTGTTGCTCCTTCTTGGTCTCTTGCTTCAACTTTTCTACTCAAATTGAGAAAAGCAGGTTTATTTCATGTATTTCCTACATGTTCACTCCATATTCATTTCCTACACATCTTTTAGGTATATATAGTTCTCCACAAAGATTTTGAGGAAAACTAAAGTCTCAAGGAAAAGAATCAAAGCCAAAATGTGTGCGCTGAAGGGAGCTGGCACTCCGCTGGCTGCAGGACAGCGAGGACTCCTTTCTCACCCCCAGCACTACTCTTGGGGCTGCGGGGGGAGTTCGGGCTCCCACACCCAGACGCTAGATTAGCTGCATTAATGCAAACTCTACATTGGCAAATTAAGCTAAGACTTGCAGCGGTGCAGCTGCTCCAACTCCAGATTAACCGTGGGGTGCAGAATGCAGCCATTCTCGGCAGAGGACAACGCGAGGGCTGTAAGAAGGGAAACAGAGCGTAACTGCCTATACAGGGCCAGTCCGGAGAAAAAGAAGTGTCGCTTGTGAAAAACTCCTGACATTTCAAGAGGTGTTTTCCATTCTGTCACAGACAAAAATGAGACCTTTTAAAACTTTTCAATGGAAAAAAGAAGCAGGCAGCAGAGAAGCGAAGCTGGGGCTGGTGCGGCCCCGGTGGGTGCCCTCTGCCACTCACTAGCAGGCATTTGGGGTACGGCTCTCTGACCTGAGAAACAGCCCAGAGAAAACCTTTTAAAAACAAATCGTCTTTGACAAATATAACTTTCCTCACAAAACTTAGTTTGGAACGTTCCTGACCAGCTCAAGTGCAATCTCTGGTGGACTTCCCCAGTAAACTTCCAGGATGATGCCTAATAATTCATGAGAGCAATGGGCAGGACTGAACCTGGAGGCAGGAAGCTTGTGTTTCAATCTCTGATGGGATTTCATGCCTTGTGATAAGTATCACCACATCCCTCTGCCTTCATTTCTTCTCTGCTGCTTCTTACCTGTGTCAGACATCAGCCTTCTGAGGTAGGAACACTTGTTTGTTATACAGTACCAGGCACACCGAAATTCTGGTTTCATTTGGGTCTGTAGATGCTAATGGTGAGAAGAACAATCCTCGCATTAGCATTTACCGCTAAAGAACTGTAAAGAAAAAATAAGATGAGAAACATGAGTGACACAACTGTGTCCATTAAAACATTATATACATTGTTCTTGTTGAACGGAAAACGTCTGGTGAGCTAATTTTTGGAGCCTGAGTAGGTTATCACGGGGGTACAGTGTTAGCGCAAAGGTCATGTATTAGTCTTAAAGGGCCTGACTGTTATTCGTTTATACCAGCTTCATGTCAGTGGAGGTATTTCTCATTCTCAGTAGTCATAATTAGTTTCACACTCCACGTAGTGTGAGAACGAAACTTCTTTAACAATGCAGAAATAAGAACTGTGTGAAAAGCTGGAATAAATATTGTAGTAATTTCATTGTGCGTACAGTCACCTGGTACTTCCTAAATTGGATATATGCATTAATTTTTCCTGAATAACACTTAAACTTACTGACCGGGTATAAAAAAAAAAAGTAGGTTGCATTGAATAATGCCTAGCTGAATTTTTAAACGGTGCAGACAGATAAACTAAACTGAGATAATTCCGTTCACGTATTTAAAAAGTGATAGATTCAGTATCCGCCCTGCCTCCTCTTCCTGCAATCAATAAATATTCCCTCCTTAATCGAGGACTTCAGCCAGTTTGGTGATCTCTTGCACTAATTAAATTCCTGAAAATATGACTTAGATGACTTTGAAAGTCAATGGGACTAATGCGCCTCGGTCCAAGCTAGTAGAGAGCGTATTAGTGACTGTCCGGGGTTGTTATGGAAGTTCTGGAAGTATCCTCGACACTCCACGGTGAACAGCGTTAGGCTGGAGAGAAACGCAGTATCGGGAATTTGGTGTGGGCTAAATATACAACTAAAGCCCAGTATTGGCTAATTTTGTAGAGCTACTGCGCATTTAACAAGATACGCGGAAAACTCGGTCTCTCTTTATTTTAAAACTCTGAGGAATGACTTTCCGCGGGTTTCTAAACCTC
>NW_009199705.1:17716-27876 GCF_000690835.1 Fulmarus glacialis | reverse complement strand
CCTGCCAGGTTAAACCACGACACAAACAATCAGCAGTGGATTGCAGAAGCACAGTTTTGATACTGTCCTGTGTTAATCAACAGACTAACTGACCGGATTGAATAGTTAATGAAGAGCTATAGAAATTAAGACCAAAAAGACCATTTCTTTCATCTTAGCTTTTAAGACAGCAATGTCTGCCAGGCACACCTATTTCAAACTGATCCCAAAGTGCTCCTAAACACAGACCAGAACCTGAAAATCATACTGGGAGCATTCCCTATATATTACACTCTGGTATCTGATTAGTCAAGGGCTTCCCTCCCACCCACTCCCAATTCATTCAATACCGACCAAAAGGTGCCTGTCCTTTAACTCCTTTTTTTAAATTTCCGTCTATATATGGATGGAATCATCAGCCAACAAATAACACACATTTGAATAGTCACTTTTACCTTTTCTGTATCAGAATAGAGAATAAACAATTGTTACTTATTTTTAATACTGTTTTCAAAGGCTCCTATTGCCTTGAAGTCACAGATCCAAGCCTACATCCCAATCAGGATGGAAAACTACGGAAAATTAAGATCTGCCTCTCCAGTTAGAGAGAAATTAAAGCCTTGGTTCAATGTAATCACCACAATAGAAAAGTTAGTTTATACTGTTACTTGAAGTGATCCCTACATTATTCAAATTAATTTGAATTAATTTTTATTTGTGGAGAACCAGTCAACTAAGTGTTAAACAGTAAGGTTGTAAGTTTCAGCTCTTTCTGAATTCAGGTTAGTAGATGAGATGAGAGGATAACCTACAGACCGAGAATCAAAGATAACAAAAAGCAAAACTATACCATAAAAAGAACCCAGAAAACAGTGTAAGCAATAACTGAATTAGAGTAGCTGACAAAGTATCACTGTTAGGAAATGTAAGTACAGGGCAGCCAAGATAGTTCACTTAATATGCAAAAATTTCATTTGACTAAATGAAAGAGATGAGGAAAGATAAATTGACCAATTCAGTAGAAACTAAATAATGCTGAAAAAAATTAATTTTCATTAATTTACAAATGTTATGTGGAAAAGAATAAAAACTTAAGAGCCCTAAGGTACTGAAAGAAATCTTAAGGAAAAAACAATCAATCCCTGGGTTTAGCAACATGAGCACAGCTTGCAGCAGCTGCTTCCCAAGTATTTCAATCACCCTGCAAAGATGAGCACCTCCTAAACCAGCAGGGCTCAGTTTTTATCCATGCAAGAGACAGAAAGCAATTCTGAAGTCTTGGCAGATGCAGTACTCACGCAAAAGGGGGTAAATTGTTATTACCTGCCAACTTTCTAGCCCATCTTCACACAGCTCCATTATGATACATAATGATGACTGAAAATATGTAATATTTGTTTCAACTTCTAAATATTCAAGTTGATATATAACTAAGAGAATAGTCTGAACCACTGAAAATGCATTACTTTTCTGAATTTGGATACCAGTAATGAAAACAATGCATAGTTACCAAAACGTCAAAAGTTATTATTTTCTGCATGAATAGTTTAGGAGTGTTAGCACAGAACTTAACTGCAAATATAACTCGCTCTTATTCAGCTCCAGCTACCTTCCTAATCACAATTTGTAGGTGCTTTAAAACTCCTTTGGCGATTATGGCACGAAGTCTACTTCAGAACTGTAGCTTTAGTAATTGGGCCAGTGATGTTTTGTACATATTGAAACACTTCATTGACAAATTCTTGACAGCGTCTCTGATAAAAGATAATTTTTGAACTGATTCACACTATTTATAATGTTATAGGTTTTCCTATATTTAATGCACATATTAAACTCAACACTCTTGAATATTCATCATTTTGTAATAGTTTACCAGTTGTGCACAAGTGGAAAAAATATTGTGGAGAAAAAGAAAATGTACTAGTAGAGGTAATTACGTCCTGTCCGCCAAGATAAGAAACTGTACTAACTTCCTAAAGAAAATTCAAAATTTAGTACTTTCAGAAATCGTTAGGTCTGTGTAATATTGTTCCCGAAGAATGATATTTATGCAAATGGGCAAAGACTCCAGCCATCCTTAACACTAGAGAAAAAAAGCACACAGGATGGGGGTAAAAATTAATTTACTTATTCTTTTTCATATAAACAGCTCATAAGCTCTACCTCTTGAAGTCATAATACTTCTTAAAGAGTGACAAAATGTACATCTAATGGCTTTTCTTCAGCAATATTAAATCAGTGCAAGTTTAACTTTTGCCTCACTTTTTTTTAGTGAAAGAAGATGTGGGTAAGTCTTGTCATATCTTTTTAGGAAAAAAAAGCAGTTATGTCAAACTTTTTAACCCACTTGCCTGGGAAGGCATCCCGCATGACATGGCCACTGCCATGACACTGCACTGTAGCTGGTAGTGGCAATACCTATCACATCTACCAGTTTTGCCGAAGTCCAGACCCTAGAGACTACAGTTGGAAGTCTTTCCTATAAAAATCAGTGTGAATAGGCTACAGGTCGTTCCTGTCGAAATAAACTTGTTTGTGCTAAAGCAACAGATCTGCTCATATGTGAAAATTCAAGATGAGTATTGTCTGCTTTCAAAGTACACAAACATTTTCACTGACAGATATTATTAACATTCACTCAAATAAAAAATGTTTTTCCTTAGTAGTTAAAAACAAAACAAAAATCTAAAAGAATAACAGCAGCTGTGAAATTGTTATTAGAGGAGATTACTGTACTAGCGTCGAAAGTGTAAGATCCTTCTGCCAGCTAATAGCTTTGTTAAAGCAGAAACGGATTAAAGTGAAATTGCCCATATTACCCACTTTCTTCTGCTAGGGAATTTGAATTCTTACTGTAGAAAGTCATAAATGACATTTTTGGACACTTTTCTTGAGTAATATCTATATTTAATGTGTTGAAACAGTATCTGACAAACTCTAATTAGAGTTAGGATCACAGTCATTTTGGTTCCCATTTTTCATTCCCCTCTTACATAATCTGTGCAATTTGGATTTTTTTTAGAGAATTTTTTTTTTAGGTAAAATAGTGCTTTGGTACTCTTTTAATATACTTCTTTACCATAGAAAATTGTCCATTATCTTTAATAACGAGTTGCATTCTGAAAGCTGAAGTTCTTATCAATGTCTAGAAAATCATGCATTTGAGCACCAATTAGCAGACAAAATTTGCAGCAGATTACAAGAACTATTAAATGAAAATTATGTTAGAAAATGCTGTAAACAGATTTTTTTTTTTTGATAACTCGGTAGCTTCAGTCTGGGACAGGGTTCTATTACCTACATTAAAACCATCTATTTTTTCTCTATCTGTTTATTCTGCTATTATGCAATAAACAAGTGTTCTAGTTATTACTATTGTTTGTTTTAAACTGAACTCATAAATGCAACTGAAGATTATTAAGGTGAATGACAAGATAAAAAAGGGTAGTTTGAAATGCTTGGACTGAAATGCAAGTATATGCTACCCCTGTTTTCCAGGAGATGGTAGTTGGCTCTACACTTGCGTAATAATGGTAATCATAAATTACAAATATTTCCACTCTTTAATCTCATGACTACTACTAATAAGCAATTCCGAGAACATGGAGTGAAATCCTGGCCTATCCTTTTGTGGACAAATGTCTAATAGCAGCTGTATAGAGACACCCACTGCTTTGAACTCTATGCCTCTTGGCTTCTTGCTGTAATGTGCCTTGGCTTCAGAGATAGGAGCAGAGAGTTTCCCAATATATTAGTTGTTTTATAGCTTGACCATACATTATTATTTCTTGTGAATCCCCCTAAGCTATTGGTGAGCTGAGTTGATGATGATCAGAACATTCACAGGAAACACGTGGTTTTAAGTCCTCTCGGGCAAGGAGGAAACTGAATTCAGTCCTGCTTCCCGAGTACATGCTCTACCTGCTATGCAACTATTGAAAAGGTCACCTTCTCCAACATTTTAAAATGAAGAGTTAATACTGCTTAGATTTTACAAGAATACACATAAATACATATCCTCATGAAAAGATTTCAGATACTGCCCTTGTTTGGCTGGATCTATCTTTACAAGCAATATAGAAATCCAAGGCTCGAATTTTACCTTGGGCTCATTTATACACAGTTACTGTAGCTTAACTTGCCGAATCCTAAACCATTTATTAGCTGGAGGCTTTCCATGGCTATAGCAATCTTTTATATTGACGTATTTGTAAGATTCAAGAAGATGCATGATTTCAGAGGGGGTCAACCCATTGAATCAATAGCAAAACAGAGAGCCACAGCTATGTGCTAGTGCATAGCCCGTCCTGCACAGCCCTGAAATATTTGGGGGCGTTCTTTTGTGAGCCTACAGTTTTCAAATAAAGACAGCAATGACTTAAATGCATTTCAGTATGTATATCATTAGTCTAATGTAGCATATTTTACCTTCATGTTCCTTCTTTCCAGCTCATTACAGCTTGTTTCCAGCTTGCCATCACTTCAGCTCTGATCCTGATGCTGTTTCTGCAAAGACAGCACTTCTATATTAAGTTCTGTTGGTTTCAACAGAATTCTCAGTCAGAGCAAAATGTTCACTTGTAGGAGTCTAGTTTGTAGAGTCTATTCTCCTATTATGCAGTAATTAAATTCAATAAAAGCATAGTGTCTTGTTCTCAGCTGTGGTTTCTTGACAATATTGCAACAATATAAACAACACCATTAATTACAGATCAGTTTAGGAAAAACACAAAACAAAGCTCAATTGACATGACAGTTGAAATATTAGATGAAAATGCATTGGTTCCTCCTGTGATGTTTTTTGACATTATTTGTTCCTTACTTGAGTTTTAGATTAACTATCTTGGTTCCCTATACGCTTCCCAGAGACAAATGTCAGGTTAGGGTGATGCTCATATATGTAAGCAAGTTAAATTACTTTTCTGTTTATTTAGTTATTGAAAGGACTGCATTGCTATTAAACAAGAAAGAAATCACATAAAATCACATAAAAAATGGATGGAGACAATGCTGGCAATACTAGCTTTTGCTGATACAGGTTAAAGTTGTTAGAAACATCTTTTCAGCATGTCGTGGTTTAACCCCAGCCAGCAACTAAGCCCCACACAGCCTCTCACTCACTCCCCCTTGGTGGGATGGGGGAGAGAATCAGAAGGGTAAAAGTGAGAAAATTCGTGGGTTGAGATAAAGACAGTTTAATAGGGAAAGCAAAAGCCGCACATGCAAGCAAAGCAAAACAAGGAATTCATTCACTACTTCCCATCGACAGGCAGGTGTTCAGCCATCTCCAGGAAAGCAGGGCTCCATCACGCATAGCGGTTACTTGGGAAGACAAATGCCATCACTCCAAAAGTCTCCCCTTCCTTCTTCTTCGCCCAGCCTTATATGCTGAGCATGATGTCATATGGTATGGAATATCCCTTTGGTCAGTTGGATTAGCTGTCCTGACTATGCTCCCTCCCAGATTCTTGTGCACCTGGCAGAGCATGGGAAGCTGAAAAGTCCTTGACTAGGTAAGCACTACTTAGCAACAACTACATCATCAGTGTGTTATCAACATTATTCTCACACTAAATCCACAACATAGCACTATACCAGCTACTAGGAAGAAAATTAACTGTATTCCAGCCAAAACCAGGACACAGCACAGGAAACAATGCTATGTCATGTCACATCACAGGAGTAAGGACTACAGCAAGATTTGCCTTTGCCTGTTTCCTGTTCCATCAGGCCACCGTGAATTGAAACCTAGCAATGCCTGGCAACTTTCCCCAACAGAGCAGAATACAAGCCCCAGTATCAAACTGCAAAACCATGAGATACACCCTTATCTGTGAGGAAGTCAGTAGTGTAGCACTCAAGATCAGTGCATGAGGTTTGAGAGCTCTATCGTTAATCCTGGCTTCTGCCTTGTTCTGCAGCTCTTCTGTGCTGTGCTTCTGATCAAAAAAAAAAGAGCCACACTGAATATATTTGGGGAAAAGGAATGTGTTATCTTGTCTAAAAAACATACCTGGAAAAATCTTCAGTGCTTTTACCATGGTATAGCTAATATCTATTTGGGATAAGTTATAGCTACATATTCAGTTATATATGTGCTCTTCATCATGCAGAATATACTTTTTTGCTTCTTAGTCCCATGTGAGACACCTACCATATCACATTGAGTACCCAGATTAATTTCAAGGGAAGTTTTTAATTTATACTTTATTGGCCTTAAAATTTGTCATCTTTGGATAGTTCATGCAGAATTTTTTTTATTTAATTTTATCTGCAACCTTAAAGAAAATTTTGATATTACACACTACTCAGTTCTGGTTTACACTATATGCCATGCATCTCATCACTATCAATAGAAGATGGATTTCTAGAAATGAGCAGAAATACTTGCCACCTGAATCTCAGGTGATAAAAATCAACAAAAGCTCCTTTGGAGACCATTTAGTGGCACTAATACTAGTGCAGAATTTGATCGAAAAAGCCTTACTTAATTTTACTACTATGATGAGATTTATTTACAAAAAAAAACCTGTGTGTTTGTTGAATTCAGCCTACTTGCTGCAGCTATGATACTTTAATTTATTTTCTGGGTTAATTTCACTTCTTATTTCTCAAGTAACACTTGGTGCTGAAAGGCAATATGTAAGTAAAGTTGATGAAACACTGTACCATTGCTTAATTTCCTGTTTCACTTTCTTCTCCCCATTTGTTTACAGACTCCCCACTGCCTAAAACAAGGTAACATTAAAAGTCACTTGCATCTGAAATTTCTAGGTTTAGCTAGAAGTTAAAGGAACTAGATAGCACAAAGAAATTGGCATCATTTTGGCTAGCATACCTGAAGGTAATATAGCTTTACTGCTAGTGCAGTCTATAATAAACATTCTGTAATAAATATTTATGAATAAACATCACATCTCAGACATCAATATTTTATAGATAAATTTCTTTTACAGCTTTCTTTCAATAAAATTTGAGAAAACAAATAAATAGTTATTTTGTTTCAAGCACTGCATGGTTAGAAGAGCCTAGACTTCTACAGTGCCTCTCACATAAGCTGTTAAATATGCACTTAGTGCTACACAGGGAATGCAAAGTTATTCTGCTACGACAGAAGGTTTAACTGCTATTCCATATCCTATCTGGAATTCCCAAAGCCCATAGATAGGAAAGTCTCTTTTTCAAACTTAGAAAGCCTACAGCTTTTGCTGTGCTCTGTTTCAGTTGCCCTCCTTCTCTCTTCTAATTGCTTAAGGAGACTAGCAAAACTGGCCCAGAACCCATCCTGCAGTGTTTCAGAGTGCTCTCTGTTCTTAGTCATGTAGCCAAATTGATTTTGCCAATATTGTCTACTTTTACATGTTCTGATCTTATATAACCTCTAAATTTATGATTCAATTTGACTTTATTTGGCTCCTGTTCTTAAAAGGATCATAAATTTGCCATTAATCTTTGATTGTATTCCATCTGTTCTCAAGGTGACTTCTATTGCTTCAGTATATACTACAGTTACCTGCCAAGCCATCTTTCTGATGCAAGGCTATGTGTTTTTCCAGGAACAGTTGTATCAGGGTATTTCATTCTTGTTTCATAAGCTGATTATCAACAGCACTGGATCATAACATTCAATTCATTTGAAGCATTATAATTCTGCTTTGGAAAGCACCTTTAACTTCCCGTTTTCTTTCAGACTGATTTGGCCCGGTATCCAACATTACTATCACTGAAGAAACCATAAGTATTCCCCAGTATAGTAGTCAAACCTTGTCTTCTAGTTAGGGTAAGGTAAGAACGTGTATATTGCATTGCACATTTGAAACCAAAGACAATGCTTCTGGCACAGGAAACCTCTGAATCACAAATTTCTGGAGCTGAAAATGTATTCTGGGAAAAGTCACTATAAACTTGCCCTGTTCTTATTCCCTTACTTAGATGGTATTGTGTTGGCCAGCATCATTAACAGGAAACTAGACAAGATAGACTGTGTGTTTAACCTGGCATAGACATTTTCCTGGGTTTGTGTTAGGTACTCCACAGTAACTGCCTCTGTGTGTGCTCATTTGTACACCCCAGAGAGCATGCTGAGGTGTGAGTGAGACCTTCAGTGAGACCGTCTTCCTGCAGCTGTAATCCAAACCCTAACCTTAGCGATAGCATTCCACTCAAGCAAGCAACACAGTACCAACAATGGAGGAAAAAGCACTGACACCGAGTGGTAAGTTTCTGATTTGCTTATAGAGAATGAACTGAAATTCAGCAGCTAGTAAACAGACTCTCTAGACCCTTCACACCAAAGCCTTTATTCTTCCATGTGGGCTTTCATAGCTTTCCATATAAGCAAGATACTAACGGTTGTCTAAAAACTGAAGATAATGTTCTTATACTAGTTGGCAGCAGTTTTTTGTTTGTTTTTTTAAAGTATGAACTTAATTCAATGCATTGTTCTGGAACCCACCCCTAACCCTAATGCTATACCTACTATTTCAGGTAAGCAAGGACACAGAAAATTGAGAGGAAGCTTCTCCTGGAAACAGTTTTTTAGTCATCACTGAATTTATCTGAACAGATTCTATTAGCCTAACTTTCTGAAGCTTTATATGGAAAAAAATTTGACATCAGCCATAATCTGAACTCCAACTTTCTAGATAGGCAAGGTTCCCAGGACTGCTGTGTACTGAGAAAAGAAATGGCTCATATGAAGTAGCTTTGGTCCACCATTTACCTCTTTGAGCCTGACAGTTTTATAATAGAATTTCTACATGGACCACATTCTCTGTAAACAAAACACTTAAGCTATTACTGGACTCATCCATAGGAAAAGTTCTCTAAACACCCTGAAAACTGAGAATAAGGCTTTTTCTACTACCCTCTAACAACTCCATATTCATATGCCTGGCCTACTTTAAACTCCTATCAAAATCACAGCTCCTAGTCTCCAGGACTTTAACCCCAACTATAATCCTAAATAATAGCTTCCAGATGGGTAGGAAACCCAGGACTACTAGAAAATTAATGGAAAGTGAGTCACAGCTGCAGGTAGCATCTCCCAAATTATATCTTCCAGCCCATCTGAATTAATTAGATTCACTTTAGCAGCCACATTATTTCTGCAGAAACTATTCTCTATAACCATGTTCCAGCCATAACCTTATGCTTCAAAAGGGGAAAGCTGCCTTCAACTCCTTGAAATTTCAGAAGCAGCTGTTCACAATAACTGGTAATAACCCTTCTTTAAACTCTGTGCCTGCATGTGGCTTTGTAGACCCTTTCTGAACCTCTTGATTATACTTCAGCAAGATACAACATGTTGCAGAGGTTGGGAAAGCAGTCTCGGGTAACCTATTGCTTGCCTCTGGCATTATAGTTGTTTAACAACTGAGGTGGCTCTCTACTATAAACCTAGCCTTTCAGATAAGCATGTTAATCAGGAATGGGTGAAAACTTAGGAAAAGTGAATTCCCAGAGACTGAGAGCAGCTATGGGTTATGGATTAATAATTAAATGGGATCGGAAGGAACCAAAATGGGACAGGATCAAAACCCTGCCCTTTACTTAAGCACAGGGTGTTGGCTGGGCTCAGAGATGCTGCAGGCTGCTTCCTGAGTTCCTCTCATTGACCTTCTCACAATTCTCAGTTTCAGGGCCTGAATTCATCCGCAAAGTCTGTGATCTCTTCCCCATCAGAGGCTCAGGCACCTGTGTTCAAGTCAGGTTAGGAAACTAGCCACTGTACCATGGCTGTGTGCTCAATCTGATGTGCCCCGCTCCTCAAGCTGGGCTTTTAGGGCCCACGCAGCGACAGCTACAGCAGGCCCCAAGGCCTTCCTGAGGCTGCTGGGCTAAAGCTGTCTCACAACAGCAAGCTTTCTCTTCCATCCTTTTTGTACATGCCTTTGTAGATTTAACTTTAGATAATCAACTTATAATACCTCATGGAGAAGCAGGGCAAAACTTCTGCTGGGCACTGCACACACCGACCTGCTCGTTCTCTGCGCGGCTGCTCCCCCCCTCATGGACTGCATTGTCATGGAGCCTCGTCTGTGCCTGAGGTTCGGGCTCTTGCTGTAATCAAGGGAAATCTTCCTTTTGCTCTCAGCTTAGGGGTTTTCAACTGGAAGACTGCAGATCAAGTGAAGCAACTCAGATAATGCACACCATGCCTGGCAGGAGCAAGGGCTGGG
>NW_009199705.1:0-17706 GCF_000690835.1 Fulmarus glacialis | reverse complement strand
GCTCCCGAGCGAGGGAGCAGGGCAGGCCTGGAGACTGTGGCCGGGTCCTACCAGGAGCCCAGATCATCAGGCAAGTCTGTGGTGACAACAGGGCCAAGGCCAGGCTAGGCTGCCAGCCTGTGGGTAGGGGTCAGGATCAGGCCTGGTGACGAGAACCGGGGTCAGATACAGCTCCGGGCATTGAGCACCTCCCTGGGGAGGGGAACAGGCCGAGGCCAGGCCAGGACGGGGCCTGCGGGTGGGCCTGGCTCAGCAGAGCCCACGGCCAGGCCCCAGCTGTGGGGAGCTGGAGACCGGCCCTGCTGCGGCGTCACTGGGACAGGGACTGATGGCCCTGGGGAGGACTGAAATGGGGTCCTAGGCCCTGGGCAGGGTGGAGGAGCCCCAGCGGGGCTGGCATAGATGGCTGTGGGTGGCAGGGCCCTCAGGGCCCAGAGACAGAGTTACCTAAGCACCAAATTAAGATAAGAGATTCATTATATTCACCCTAGTATTTGCCATCAGGCAGCAGGGAGCTCATAAACATCACCCGGATCCTCATTACAAAATTTCAAAATTCCTAACTGTGATCATAACAACCTTATCTTTATTCAGCATCTTTTATTCAGTGGATACTTGGAAGTCATTTGCGGACTGATAATAAGTCTCCCTTTTCCTCCTCTCCCATCTTCTATAACCTCTCTAAACCTATATAAATGTAACCTATATAACCTATCTAAATTCAGCCATCTTTAGGGTAAATTGCATCACTTGCTGAAGTGTCTAATGCAAAGCTCATTTTATTTAGTAGCTAGATTCCCAAAGGTGGGTTCCCTCCATAAAGCAAACAGCTAATCCAGGCTATCACTTGGCCATGCCCTCAAAGGTAATCTTACGTGTCTCAGTCTTTGATGGCTGTGAGTGTTCAGAATATTAGTTTTAACTCCGTCCCAAAGGGTAGTACCTCCCTCTGCATGATGTTCTGCACATCTACTGGGGCAGGGCAGATTGAAGAGGAAAATGGCAGTATTTTACTATATTTAAATCCAGCCATCTGGATGTCCCGCTGTGGTTTCTCATCCACACCTCAACCAAGTCTCCATTTATTTAACTGTGCATTGAACTCTTACTGTGAGGTTACCTTTATGGACCTGAAAACACTAACTATGCATAAGTCCACCAGGAAAGGTGTATGCAATGTCAATTTTTGTTATGTTAAAATATAGAAATTAATATGGATGAGGATCACTTCCTGATTAAAATGTATGATTCTTTTTGAATAGAAGTACGGTAGTTGTAAACATGTTTGCCTATTTTCTTTTTATAGTTAAGGTCTATGCCATACCCAGAGATATAATGCAAGTGGTTTCCTTAGCAACCATCAGATTCTGAAGGAAAACATAAATTCAGTATTTCTAAGTAACAGTAACAAACCAATTAATTCCAGAATATTAATTTCCATCTATTCTAAAATTATTAGCAACTATTCCAAACTGAATTACAGTATCCATTATTATCCTTCAGAGAAAAAATCTCTCCAAATTAGTTTAGTAAATTTTCCAAATTAGTTTGGAAAATTAAATGAAAATCATTCGTATATAGGTGGTAGTGAATAACTTTCTGCTTTCTATCTACCTATTGCAGCATTTTAAATTTCAGTTAGTATTTTACATATCACTAAAACCTATTAATGATAACCAAATCATTTGTGTATTACTTAAACAGCATTTGCCAGTGTTTTGCTCATAAAGCACAGAGGCAGACAACAAGCTGGTTTACAATTTCTGTTAGCCTTTGCTGGATCCACTAACTTGAATTTACAAAAATTCAAAATAACACAGCCGAATCCCATCTATGTGAAGATAAACTTTCAAAAGGGAATTGAATGTGTCTTTTGTAATGAGATTTTCCTAAGTGTGCAAACAAAAAAGATGAAAGAATAACTACTCTAAACTTCCTCAGTCCTTCCTAACCCATTTCTGACTTTGAAGCCAAGGATAACAGATCGCGTTAACTCTTTAGCTACTGAGGAGTTTAGTAATCTGAGGAGTTTACTAAAATTAGTAAACACTTATTCAATTTCTTACTAGCTAAAGGAAATCTCAGAGTAAACAAAATCTCTGTAAAGTGCAGGATGAAGACATTGATATTAATTTTTTCAGCATTTCAACTCGCCTAATTTAGCAGTAAAAAAAAGTGGCTCTGCTATGAGTCTCCTGAGAAGGCTAATCACAAACACCAAGAAAGGCTTTGCTGATTTTTTTCCCATTCATAACTTTCATTTACCCAGTTTCTTTTGTAACACCCTATAACTGATCCAACAGATTTTCCTCCACTCGTGTTATTGGAATCAAGTCATTGTATCTCACTCTGCAATTTGCAGAAAAGAGATGTTAACCCTTAGCATGGACTAAGCTGGTGCCATGCTCAAGGTCTCAGCTTCTCCGATCTTGGGCATACCTTCGAGAAATCAGGCCTGTTGACACTGACAGGGCTCAGCTGACCAGGGAGCTAGAGTGTCCTGGGCAACAAGTTGGCTGGACTTATAAACAGAGTTTTAAACTAGGTTTAGCAAGGGGAAGGGGATGGAGTTCTAAGCACTAGAGAAGAGCCAGGGGCTGCTGAGGCATTAGGAAGCAACAGGGAAACACCTGTGAATTGCCTCAAGGGAATTAGAGCAAACTCCTCCAAAAAGGCGATGTGGCCAATAGCCCAGCTGAAGTGCCTCTATAGCAATGCATGCTGCATGGGAGACAAACAGGAGGAGCTGGTAGCCACTGCCCAGATGGAAAACTACAACCTGATTGCTATCACTGAAACTTGGTGGAACTAATCACACAAATGGAGTGCTGGACTGATGGCTATAAACTATTCAGAAGGGACAGGCAAGGAAGGAGAGGTGGGGGAGTTGCCCTCTATGCCAGAAATGGGATTGATTGCACAGAGCTATCTTTGACGAACAGCAATGTGCAGGTCAAGAGCTTATGGGTGAAAATTAGAGACCACACCAACAAAGGAAACTTTGTGGTTGGTGTCTACTACAGGCCACCTGATCGAGGAGAGGAGGTTGATGAAGAGTTCTTTCTTTGACTGCAGGAAGCATCATGCTTGCAGGTCTTGATCCTGAGAGGGAACTTCAACCACCCAGACATCTGCTGGAAAAGTGGCACAGCAAATGGCAAGCAGTCCAGAAAACTACTGGAGCACGTTGAGGACAACTTCTTAGTCCAGGTGAGGAAGAGCCCAACCAGAGGAAAGGCACTGCTGGACCTGTTTCTCACTAATGCGGAAGAACTTACCGGAGAGGTCAAGATTGGGGTGGGCTGTAGCCTGGGCTGCAGTGATCATGCCCTGGTAGAATTCCCAATCTTGAGGGGTACAGGATGGGTAAAAAGTAGAGTCAAAACCCTAAACCTCAGAAAGGCAAACTTTTGGCTGTTTAGGGTGCTAGTGCATGGGATCCTTTGGGAAACTGCTCTCAGAGGTAAAGGAGTGAGTGAGAGCTGGGAGATATTTAAAGATGGTTTTCTTAGGGTGCAAGAGCTTTCAATCCCAATGTGCAAGAAGTCGGGCAGGGGAGGCAGGAGGCCAGCTTCGCTAAGTCAAGACCTCTTAGCTGAACTAAAATACAAACCCAAAATGCATAGGCAGTGGAGGCAAGGATATACATCCTGGGGAGATTATAGGGATATGGCCCGAGAGTGCAGGGAGGGGACCAGGAAAGCCAAGGCACAGGTGGAGCTGGACTTGGCTAGGGACATAAAAAATAACAAGAAGGTTTCTTCAGGTACATAGGACAACAAAGGAAGATGAAAGAAACTGTAGCCCCCCAATGAGTGGAAATGGGAGACCTGGCTACAACCGACATGGAGAAGGCTGAGGTACTCAACATCTTTTTTGCCGTGGTCTTCACCGGCAAGTGCTCTAACCATGCCTCCCAATTCACGGAATCCAAAGGTAGGGACTGGGAGATTGAAGTACCGCCCACCATAGGGTGGTACTTCAGATTTGAGACCATCTAAGGAACTTGAATGTGCACAAGTCCATTGGACCTGATGAGATGCATCCAAGGGTCCTGAGAGAACTGGCAGATGAAGTTGCTAAGCCACTATCCATCCTATTTGAAAAGTCATGGCAGTCCGGTGAAGTTCCCACTGACTGGAAAAGGGGAAACATAACCCCCATTTTTAAAAAGGGAGAAAAGGAAGACCTGGGGAACTACAGGCCAGTCAGTCTCACCTCTGTGCCCAGCAAGATCATGGAGCAGATGCTCCTGGAAACTATAGTAAGGCACATGGAAAACATACAGGGGCTCTCATGTAGGGCTTGATCTAAGATAATTTCCAGTCAGTGGTAATACTCGCTTCAATCCCTCTTGAGTTTCAGTAGGTGTCTTTGGATTTGAAACCTCTGATGCAAAAGCACTGAGATGACTGCAGTTTCTTGGGACAGAATACTTCAAGTTTACAGGATTCTCATTTGTTAAATCTGAAACTTCCCCCCCTTTTTTTTTTCCCTCTTTAATCTCAAACTCCAAACTAAAATCTAAACCTGGACATTTCCTACAAGAATTTTCTTCATAATTCATGAAAATAAAATTCATAGCTATGGTTTATATAACAGCTAGAACTTGATGGTCTCAGTTAAAACATGGCAGCATGTTTCAGAATCTGGCTTTTTTCTGTGAGTAAAAAAACAAGTTTATATAATTTTGATGACAGCTGACAAATGCTGATTTTTTCCCTCTCAGCTATGTGTGGGACAGAAGAAGTGGCCATGGGTTGCACAGCTACCCAATTCAATTTTTATTAATTTAATACTATGGATAAGGCCATACTTCCTCCAATAGCATAAGACATTTCAGGAAATTCTTACTGACCTAAGATGAAAAAAAAGTTACTGTCCCATACATGTTTTGTCCAAGAAAAACCTTTCCTACCTTTACATTCCATTCGATATGGCCCATAGATTCAGCTTCCATCCAAATGTTCATTTGTGTAAGAAGCAAGAAGAATTCGTATGTCTACACAGGGATAATTCCACAATGACCTTCTCTGAATGTTTTAAGACCAGTTTGCACTGCTGGTAATCCAGCATGAGATCATGTTTCACATATTCAAGTAAAGGCCAAAGGCTTAGATAATGATATTTTGTAGAAACTCAGTTGTTGGAAAACTTCCATTCACTCCCTGTGTAGCAAATGATATCTTAGCAATGGAAATATTAGAAGCACCAAAAATTAAAGAAGTCATAATTTTTGCAGGTATAGAAGTGAACAGTCTTTTCTCAATGTAAATTCTGAAAAGCTTACACAACAGGAAAAGGTTTTTTAATAAATGTAATTACCAATTTTTTCAAACATTACAGAAAACTTCATTCTGACAATCACAGAGCACAGAGTGGGCAAAATGTAATTTATATTAGTACAAAACCTCATCATTTCTAAACTCATCACAAAAAGAAGACACTGGAAAAAAGACAGAACTAGGTCACTCTTCACAATGGTGCAGTAAAATGTGATGATGTGGTGTATGCTAACTGGTTTAGAATCAGGAAAAAAAGGTTAGTGGCTATTTTTACTGTACCTGGTTACATATATCATTTAATACATGTATAGTTCACATTAATTGGTTATATTTCTGACATTAATAAAGGCGTATAACATTTTGAAATATTTTGTGTAAAATAATGGATTGAGCTGTTCACACTCATAGGCAAGATATTTCAATAGATCTGTACATTTTCCTCAAGGTACCAGGACTCTACGAAAGACCTAACGCAACAGCTGAAATTAATTTTCCTTTGTTCAAAACCAAATTAAAAAGTACTTAATCAGTGCCAGAATATAGACCCTCAAAGAGCTTTGATATGATACAAATACTTAAAAATTACGTAGGAGCAGGCAAAAACCTTTCTCTGTAGGATCAAATTAAGTCAAATGAGTTACATAAGGACTGAAATGAAATTGGTCCAATTATTAATTCCTGCCGCCACATATTTGCAAAGAGGTATCAAGTCAAATCTCTGTGCATTCTTTCAATTGAAAAAAAGTACTTCTGTAATCTCTCCTTTCTTGTGCCTTGATATTACTGACTACAGTTTGTCAGAAAACAGAAAGTTTTATTCATCAAAAATAATTTTAGTTTACACATTTTCTGCAGAAAGTATCAACACTTTGCCTATTTTTTTTAATGGGAAAAAAAGCAAGTTTTCAGTTTTTTCATAAAATCTTGCTATTTTCCTGGGAAAGATACATTTTCCAAATAAAGTTCCTTTCTTTAAAATCAGCTCTGTTGTAATTCACGTTAAAGAGGAAAAAAGTTAAAGAGTGAGCCATAGCTCTGTTGTTGTATGGTGTTGATGGCACAGTTTTCAGACCTACCAGAAAACCCAAATGTTCTTCTAATTACTTTGGACACTTTCTGTACTGGGTTTGATAGTCAGAACATTGAAACTTTGTGGAACTTGCTGCATTGCAAGCTGTGCACCCACCAAATGAATTCAGTCTTTTATTTGTTGTGAGAACCAGCACTAGGTATCTCCTAGAACTGAGTAATACCTGAGAATGAGAAACATGCATCTGTGTTTTGAGAGTTACCTAATTAACAGAAACAGCGTAGTGAAGTGAGAAAGGATACACAGGAACAAGATATAAACAGAAGAGTTAGGAAAAGACACTTGGCAACAACAGCAAGAATATGTCCAGTCACACCCACAAAAGCCAAATCTTCTCTTACATTTCTCAGAAAGGGACAAGGGAATCATCCTTTCTTGCAATTAAAATTTAACAGTTGGAAGTAGCAGTTGGAAGTAAAAGGGCCAGTAAAGTCAACATTGTACATTACCCATAACCCAGGAGAAGAAAACTGAACATCTTTTATCAACTATAACCTTCATATGTTTGTGATTCTTAACAGGCACACTTAAGTGGTTTCCTGAGCAGCTAATGGAACCTGTTTTCCCATGGATCATGTCTCATGTTTGATTGCAGCGCTCACCTGCTTTTTCCATAGACGAGGTATGTATAACAACATTTTCCCATGAAGACTCTCTAGTGGCTGATATGATTTGGTGGCATCTCATTCAAAGCCATTTGTGAGTCTCTTTTATGGACTTTTCATGAAATATGCATGTGTGTTTTAAGAACTTTAGACCTCTGCCATGTTTGGTTGAAATTGGTCAGCAGATTGAAAAATTATTCAAGGGATAGATAGAGAACTAATGTGTAAGCTGTACTTCTTTGGACATCAGTGAAAATATCTACTAGTCATTCTCTGATACAGTGGCTGTTTCTCAAGAACCCATAAACACACAGAACTCTCAAAGTACCCTTCATGATCATTATGCTACCTTCGAGAGCTACCAAACTGTAGGAAAAAATGAAACTTTGTGTAAAATCCCTAAAAAATACTTCAGTAACAACCAGCCCTGAGTGTTACTAATGTGGTAAATCTACTCAAGTTTATCAGGTCCAGTTTCAACATAAGGAGAAAATGTATATGGAACCATTTGCAGTTTCAAATGTTTTGATTGTTTGATTTTTAACTCAGAATGTACAGGAAACAAAGGGAGAGTAAAAAAAATTATCAGATTTTAAACCTATTTGTATAAAATAGCAAGTAAAGTTACTAATTTTTCTGCAGTGTGTGAGAATGTAAGAATAAGATGAAGTAGCAAGTGACAACAATATAACAAGGGACCCTGGTGAAGGAAAACAAAAGGATCAGTGAAATAATTGTTGTTTGTGCTCTGTTCACAACCCATTCATTCACTAGAGTAAGAGCAGCATTTTGTTTATTGACCTCAGTTAATGGTCCTGGGTTATAAGCAAAGCAAGACAGACATAGCAGTATAAAATGTAAACCTCACATCCTGCAGAAGGTCCGGCCTCGCAGCCAAAAGCTGTTCCTCAGGGTCATGAAATCTTAATTTTCTGAATTATTAAAATGACAAATATAGGCCAGGAGGAGCTTAGAACATGTCTATGAAAGAGAATTGTCATTAGGTGTGCTTCTCAAAACCTGCAACTGCAGCTGCAGTAATTGAGTTTCTCAGGTATTCACTCTGATGCTGAGCATGAAAGACTGACAGACTTTATGTCTCCTTTGCATAATATTTAATAGTTGAAAGACATATCAGCATTCCTACAAGCTCACTAACATTTTATTCTGCTTAATGAATGATAATATTTCATGCTCTTAAAATTTTCTTTCTTTTTCCCTTATTTTGCTGTATCAGAGAAATTACAGAAGTTCTCTTGCTCTAGAACAGGCATAGCCCAAGAGAGGCCAGTTTATGGAAATATAGCATCTATTTTTTTCTGCATTTTGATCATGCATAAGTGGGCCTCATTAGGCTGCCATGTTAAAGTTAATTCCTGCAGTGCAAGGCAGAAGTTAATAATTTGCCTTAAGATGACTGATTCACAAAAAAAAAAAAAAAAAAAAGAATCAGAAATATGCAATGCCAAAAAGATTTAGAAAGATCTCATCTTTCTTTTCTTTTTTTTAATTTGCTTACTGCGATAATACATAAGGGCAAGAATGCTATTTAATGTACAAGCTGTTAATTCAGTATTGTTGTCCAACAATACTTGATAACACTTTGGGAAAGATTATCACAGAATCATAGAATCATAGAATGATTTAGGTTGGAAAGGACCTTAAGATCATCGAGTCCAACCGTTAACACTGCCAAGTCTACCACTAAACCATGTCCCTAAAATTCATTTTATCATGCTGCTTCATTTTAACATACAAGCACTAGAAAAATAAGAATTCATCAGTGGATAAAAGAACAAAGAAATCGTTTTGGTGAAAGTATACAGAAAGTAAAAAGGAACTGCAAAAGTTTGCTAGAAGTTTAGGTAAGATTAAAAAGAAATTGTGTATTTCTCTATAGCAAGCAGTTTTGGCAGTAGATTTTGGGAACCAGAGATAGTGATTTAAGTGTAAGTGACCCATGTAAGGGTAACAGGGCAGTGCTTATAACAAAAGTCATGCCTGGAATGCAAGTATTGAAAGGCGTATATTACTCAGAAAAGTAGAAAAAGGAATGTACAGATGGTGATAGTAAAATAAAATGGTGTAAAACACCAACATATGTTTATGGAAGAGACCATTACAGGCTGCTTCTAAGGTTCTTACATACAATAAATGCTAAGGGATGTTATAAGTGACTGCCATCTCCAGCAGCTCAGGGCACAGGAATTCCTACTCCTGGCTGCTGGAGCCCAGCCCAATGTGCTGGGTCTCTCCCAGGCCAAGGGATGCGGCTGCTGCTTTCCTGTTTGCATGTTCAGTCAGTGTGTATCCTGGAGGCACACATGCACACACACACACACACAAAGGACACTTTCACAGCCGGTCACATAGACAAGGCACTGCCTTCAGCAGCATCTACATACAGGATTCACATAAAACACAAGCACGGACAGCCAAGTACCTTCCTCTTCTTCAGCTGGTAAGGGCTGACGGTCACTGGTGAAAGCACACACACATACCACTCTCTGGGTTCAGAAGCACACGCACGTTCACAGATCCTTCGAATATCAGCACAGCTGCTCTGTGCATCTGACACCCCTGCCCAGACCCAATGCCTATAACCCGCTCCACAGATCTCCTACTTGACTACTGGTCCAGCTTGGTGCTCGCTGGCAAACACACGCACACTCACACACCCATCTCACAGACACTCCGTACTTGTGGGTGCCCCCAAATACTAGCAGGGACCCTCTGCCTGCCTGATACCCCTGCTCGCGGGCCTCTTGCTTGCCAGCAAGTCCAGGTTGAGGTTTGCTAGTGAAGGAGATATGCTCACCCCCATGTACACCGAGTTTGGGGAAGATACAGAGAGGCATAAAAATGAGGCAATCCCAATCTGTTTAGAGTTCGTTGAAACAGTGATGGCTGTGTTTCATTGGAAGGTACTGAGGTGAATAATATGGATAATGGTGCAAAACTGTAACACGGATAATGAACTGGCATTACAACAGGCTGTACTTTGTACAAATACAAAGATGCAAGGTACCATTAAGTGATCATCTGAAACAGTGTGTATCACTCTAGTCACCTTCACACAGGAAAGATGAATAGAAAGAAGGCTATCGTTATACCTGTTGTCTACAATCTGTTTGGGGGGATAAAAATGTGAAGGAAGGAGCTAAAGTTGAGGTCAGGGAAAAAGCAGAAGAACACATGGATATGAACTACCCATTAGTAAACTGAGGGTGAAATAAGAAGGCGCTGAAATTATCAAATTTGCTGAAGCAGAAATTTACCTTTTAATAGGCAAAGTTCATAAGCCATTTGAAGATTAACAGAATTGTAGAAGAAAGCTGCATGTGACAGCAAGTAGATGTGCGGAGCTAATTCCTTTCTCTGTTTCCTGTGATCTTGTGTACAGATAATATGCAACTTCAGTGTAATGATATGCATATACAAAAGCAGCATTGAATATCACTGCTCCATATTCTATTTCCAAATGGATTCAGTTTATTAACTTGTGTTTATAAATATTTATCAGACATATAACATGACTGGCTTGACAGGAACGAAACAGATGGAGCATATCAAGTTGTAAATAGAAATAGTGAGACACTGAAATCATTAAACTCAACAGCACTTTGCCATGGAATTCAGGCTGAAGTGAGGACAAGAATCAGACTTCAAAGCATGGCAACAGTAGAAGAACTGCATATGTTTTTATAATAGTTCTCAACTATTTTAAAAGCACTATCAAAATGCAGAAAAACAGAACAGTATTGCAATGCTTTCAAAGGTCTGGGGTTCTGTGGTGATTGGCCAGATGCCATGATGCTGACAGAGCTACACTAAGTGCCGCCTTCTCAGCCTGATACACAGTCTTTCCTATCTGCAAGCTCCCCCCATGTCTAGTTTATTGCCAAGATTTTCTGAGAGGAATTGCTTCCTGTCTTTTCATATGGATAGGTATACTGGGTCTGGGATGGAGTTAATTTTCTTCATAGCACTGGTGTGGTGCTGTATTAAGGAATTGTAGCTAAAAGTGTGTTGATAACATACCAGTGTTTTGGCTATTGCTGAGCAGTGCTTGCACAGCCTGGAGGTTTTCTCTTTTTCATATTCTGCCCCTGCTCCCAGCGAGTGAGCTGGGGTTGGGCAAGAAGGAGGAGGGGACACAGCTGTGACAGCTGACCTGAACTGAACAAAGGCATATTCTATACTGTATGATGTCATGCTCTGTCAAGCTCAGGGAAAGGAGGAGGAAGGGGGAATGTTCATGGTTATGGCATTTGTCTTCCTAAGTAATTGTTATGCATGCTAAGGCCCTGCTTGCCAGGAAGTGGCTGGACATTTGCCTGCCCATGGGAAGTAGAGAATAAATTCCTTATTTTGCTTTGCTTGTTCAAGCAGCTTTTGCTTCACTTATTAAACTGTCACTATCTCAATCCATGAGTCTTCTCGCCTTCCTCCTACTTTCTCCCCATGCCACAGGAGAGGGAGTGAGCGAGCAGCTGTGTGGGTGCTTGGCTGTTGGCCAACATCAACCCACTACAGTGGAACACAGCGTATATAGTTGTTCAAGCTAGAACAAAAGTAGTTGATGTCTGTGTCAGGGAATCCTCTATAAGGTTGAATTACTCTGCTAAATCGCACTATAAATGCTTTACTATATAGCAGGAAACTGATTTCTTTTAAATATTTTTATGCCAAATGATGTGATTGTTCTCTTCAGCTCTGTGGTCCAGTTCCATACTCATATATTTTCTACTGAAAGCTGCTTTATAATTCTGCTGCAGGAAGCAGAGAGTACCGTTTGAAAGATTACAAAAGGGGGTGCAAAGTGTGACTCATGCATACCTGTGCAGGAGAGATGATGAAGTAAGATTCTACACTCTTGGCTATCCTTATTCAAATAGGCCTTTCAAACACCTTTGGTGGGCCACACGTAATTTATAATTTTCTTCATTTTTTTGTTAGATAATATGAGAGTGGCCACAGTTCATAATAACTGAAGTTGTGGGCCAACTCAGCTTCAATCAAACCATACGTTCCCCATCCCTGCACTCAACATTTTCTCCTGATGCTTACCATAGGTTTCCAGAGCCATGCGAGTACCGGGTAGGACAGATAACAACTGTCCCATTTTCTGGTCATGGACGCTTAAGCACAAAGGATATTGAATAGTCTGGTAAATGCCGCCTTCTTGAGGCAAGTGGAAAGCACAGATATGGTTATCTAAATCTATGTGTTCCCTAGCAGTTTCTTCCAGAGTGTGCTGCCCTGTTGTTGCTCAGACCTGCCCCAGCTATGTATACAAGTATTAAACTATGTACGTGTTCACACCTGGAGTATGCATTGTCATCCCATAGTATCAAAAAGTTTGGAAATAAGGCTGAGAAGGATACCCCTCTGATAAACAGCCACAGTTATGAAGCAAACTGTTGGATTCATTGCAGAGCTATTAAAATAAAACTGTGTGATACAGGCGGCTTCTGTCTGGCCTTGGAATCTGCGAGTTTGTGGCTACATGGCAGAAATTCAGCAAAAGCATGTGTAGATTTACTTTATAAAGTAAGGTAAATACCTGTTTAGGAAAAAATTATTAAAATATCCCGTAAGGATACATCCTATTCACAACAACCTTCACAGCCATTTGATTTTAACGTTCATACTGTCCACATTTTTTGAGCTAACCTTACTAAACATATTTTTAATTCCATTAAAATCCTTAGCTTCAAGTTCTGCATAAAATATCAATATTATTGATTCATCCTTTTCCCCTCCTCTGGGAATGGTTTAATTTCACATCAATTTGTATAATGAAAAAAGGAGTGAATCTGCCAGAAATGAATGCTAAGAGAAAATGCTAAAAATCAATTAAAATGCCTTATCAGCTACAAAGATAGACATATCCTTTTACTAATGAAGGAAGATATTTTGCAACATAGAAAAGCAGAGCTCATCTGATACCTGTTTCCACAAGCAGATTTTGTATTTCAGTTGGCTATAATGGTTTTATGCTAATGTATTAGAATTTAATTTGCCCACTATCAACATTAAATTTGTGGAAGATTAAGTAGACAATTAAGTCCAATGGAATGAAAATTAAATTATCAAATTAAATAATCAAAAATATTTTTATCCCTTTGTATTTTGTTGGGTATTTATTTTTGTTTCATCAGCATAAACCATTTGTATAGTATGACTTCTACTCACAGCCAGGACAATCAAATATAAAACCAAGTGCGTGTATTTTAGATACTTGAGAAGTCCATTTTAACATTAGTAGATACTTTTTTCTCAGAATGAAATCTTGTTCTTGATTAATCATTGAAAGACTTGCCATAGAATTCAGTGGTGACAGGAGTTTACCCCATGAAGTATGCATAAAAATATATTCATCTTCTAGAACCCTAGAGATGTTGGCTGGAATAGAATTCTGGCCCAACTTGCTGCCTGAAGTAAGATCACTTGTCTAGCCAAGTCTTTATAATGTCCAAGGTTGAAGTTTTTACAGGTAGCTGTTAGACTGCTGCTGGATCAAAGTGATGCTGTTCAAAGGCTGACCTTCAAAACCCTTAACACTGGGAATTTACATGAAGTTAAGAGCATCGGGTGCTTAGTTCTTCTCAAAACCAGATCGTTCTTGTCCTCAGAGAGTTAAGTTCTAAATTTTTCAGCTGCAATCTCTCTGTTTCTTTAACATGTCGTTTACTGTTATGATTGGCACATATTTTGTGATCATGAAGGTCATGTCAACCTTCTGGGTAACATGGCCCAATTCCTGGACCCACTGTATTGCCAAATACCAACACCATAAACGTAAACTAGTATTTTCTTAGGATCCAGAAAAGAGAATCAAAGTGTTGGGTAATATGCCTTCAGCAACCTCTGTTACCTAGATGATGGGTAGCTGAGATCTGAAACGATATTCTGTTAGCTGGGACCTGTGACAGAATTTTGTTATTAGGAATGAGATTCCTTATGGAAAGTTTTCAGTATAATAAAAAATCTAATTTTCACTTCTTATATAATGTGATGTGTTCTTAAGCTGTCATTGCATTTTACACCAGTGGTAGTTAAAATGTAGTAAGTGGGAGAGGTTCCCTAAGTATATGTGGTGTTCTGATTGTTTGGCGTGTTTTATCTACATAAGGCCATGAACATTAATATTTCAGAATAATATGAGATTTTATTAAGTCAATAAACAAAGCCTTTGAGAACTTACTTTTACTGACTTTTAAAAATAAATGTTGAACGTTTTATTCCCTTCTACTGCGGCCTTTATGAACACTAACCCTCCAAACCTTTATTCTTTTAAATATAAGCCTCCTAGTGTATCAAAGTGGAGACCAATAGCGCACAAAAAGATAAGCTTTCACAGTGCCAATTCCAGAATTCTATTAAGTAAAATTATTAAGGATTTTAAAATAAATGGGCAATTTATCTTAGGCTAGGAGGGTTGTGCCAATTTCATTAAGCAAGAATTTTACTTGCTAAAATCCTTATAAGTGCCATACAATGCTGCATTTTCAAAAGTGTTTTAAACCTTTGAAGATGCAGATCATTTGCGTGTGATGTTTTCAAAATCACTGTAACAGATTTGACATACGGTGTTTTTAAAAATCCCAGCAGAAGCTGCCTACAACTGTTGAATATCTAATCCCAACAGCCTGTGTACCTAACATACTACAGTAGTAAACAATCACTGAATAGCATACGCATGGCTAAAGCGTAAAAAGCATATGCATGGCTTTTGTCTCTTATTATGTCTTTGTACCTTCCATTCATTCCCCTAGGTGATCTACAAGCAAAACATAGTGCTAATTCTGAAGTTCAGCAGTAAGTAAATCATGAATACAAATGCGTTTCAATGTAAGAAAGACAAATATGGAATTTAAATGTAGATTTCTTTCTTTTTTTTTTCTTTTCAAATTGGTGTAGCTGCTTAGAGTTTAAAATCAGAAGAGACTCTTACAAATATTTTTAGTGACCCTGTATAACACAGTTCATAGGACTCCCTGTTTTATCCAAAGGTATCCCAAGGGAAGAAAGTAGTTTTCTGTCAAATGGTTGTGGTTTGGATTTCTCTTTGTTAAAAAGGAACCAGTTTGTTCAAATCTGTCCTGGAGGTAACATTCAGAAATATAGCTAATATAGAATACAGACAGTAGTAAATTGGATTTATGGCCCTAAAAAGTTGGCTGTGAAGGCATGCAAGTTGAAGCTAAAGGATAGCCTAGAATAAAAAAAAGAAACGGTAGAATTGTTTTTTTATGATGACGGTATCTTCCTGCTTCTTATGTCATGGATGTTAATGTGATCCTCCTTCTCCTGGGCATTTATAATTAGATAATAAAATCATCATTGGCATCTGTATTCAGGATGTTTGAATTCATAATCAGGACTGAAAAATCTGTTTTGATCTCTGCATCTCTAAAGTCTGACAGTCAGTTAGAAACTATATGTGATTATACCTTCTTCTGTCATATCTGTTCACAAAGTTGGAATTATTTTGATGACAACCTGAATGCATCTGATATATCCGATATATCCTTGACAAAGCAGTTCAAATGAGTTCACCAAGATGTTTTTATGGGACAGACCATGACAATCCTTATAAGACCCTATTTTTTTAAAAGGGCTTATTGAACTAGATCACATTCTTTGATTTTTCTTTAGGTTTCCCATCTTACAAACAAGACATCCCAAGATAGGGAACAATATATTTACAAAATACTATATGCTATACATTGCTGTTTTTTAATGCTTTTGACATAAAGCCAAGATTTGAAGCTCTTGGTTTTTTCAAGCTTTTTGTCTAGTTTTGCTTTCAAAGCTTCCAGTGATGGCAGGATAGACCTGATTTGTAAGTTATGAACATGTATTTGCCGGTATGACAGCTTGAGACTACCGAAAAGCAGAATCATTGGGTTTAAAATTGTGTGGAAAGAAGTCATTATGAAATAAGTTTCTAAAACATCCAGAAAATATATTTAGGGTACACAAGTATGAAAGTATAATTGCCATTTTTTATACAAATTACATATGTTTCCAAACAGTTAGAAACTGCAAATTAATGTAGGGGAGACTAAGCACAGAACTGAGTTAGTTGTAAATTTACATGATTAGAAACAGCGGCAAACAAGTAAGATTCGTAAGGTGTTTCTACCAGAAGCTGTTGATTCAGTAAAGACTAAATGTCTTGGGGAAGCAGTCTAAATTTACCAAAACTCCATCAATTTTCTGGCAAAGACTTAGCTGATGTATCTGGTAGCATGTCAGAAACCAATCTGGCAGACAAAGGAAGAGCTCAGAGTTTCCAGGCTCCTTGACACCAAGACAGTTCACCATGTGGGCAGTACCAGAGCCAGAGTGCCTCTTTCTCAGCATTTTAGATAGAACACAGTAAGTTTTCCTTCCAGGTGCTGTTCTGTTACATATTTAACCAGACTTTAACACTATTTTAGGATTATATTCAGTATGTTCAATTTTAGGAATAGGTTTGACTGTTTCCATATCAAAAACACTATCTAGGCCTAAAAGCATGCTGAAATTAAATTTATGCTGCATTGGCTTGGTCCTAATTTCCATCAAAATGCTTGAGAAACATAACACTAGTTTTAATGACAGATAAACAAGAGCTCTTTGTGTGATCCAAGTAGCCTTAATTTATGCTATTTGATGGTTTAGAAGTACTTCATCAACAGATGCTTTCACACCTTTTTGTTAAAAAATGTGTAACTAACTAAATATCTTCTATTTATATTATAACTAAAACATTACATCATAAATGTTTAGGTTTTAAAATGAGGGTTTTAACTTGTGGCAAAACCAAGAGAGAATACAGAGGGCTACTCATAGATACCCATAGGATACCCACATGTCTGAGAGACACAGACTCAGAAAGCAATAGAAAATGGGACTTCTGTTCAGCATGCAGAATAAAAAAATTCAACAAATTCAACTTACTTAGCAGGCGCTTGCTTACAGTTAGCCAAAATCTTTCTAAAATCCTATCTTCTGCATGGTACAATCAACGTTGCAGAGAAACATATCTATCCAGTCAAGATCCAGATGCTGCAAACTGCAAGTGTGCTAGCCCACTTTCTTTGGAAAAGCAAAGAATGAGTTACTTTTTAAATGTAGGTTTGTACTGTAAACTAATATAGGAAGCACATATTAAGGAAGTAGGAAGCTCATGTTTCCATTCTCTGCCTGAGGAGATTGAAAACCATGTCTCCTGTGTCCTGGAAGAACATCCAGACTCTCAAACCATAGGGTTTTTCTGTGCTTTTTACTGGAATTGTGCTAAAGGCAGGAAAACAAAAGATTCATTAAGCACAGATGAGAACCTTCAGAGAAGGTGAAAAAGCTGCAGCGTTTTTCACCTTGAAGAACAGATCCTCCAGTTCTGGTTTCTGAATGAAAAAGAGTTTGTGTAATTTAAAGCGAGCAGCTCTAACCACTGAACTATTAAATAAAGGGCGTTTTGAGGATTAGATGGGAGGTCAGTGGGGTTTTTTAGGACTTCAGAATTGAATTAAGGCAAAGTACAAAGTCTCGCTGCTTGTGTCTTCTGTGTGGCCACCAGCAGATACCTTTGAGGGTCTGTCATAATACAAATCAGTAAAATGACTGTCGTGGTTTAACCTGTCAGGCAGCCAAATACCACACAGCCGCTCACTCACTCCCCCATGCTCCCAGTGGGACGGGGAGAGAATCAGAAGGGTAAGAGTGAGAG
>NW_009199704.1:0-31414 GCF_000690835.1 Fulmarus glacialis | reverse complement strand
CAACCTTGATGATTCTATGATTCTTTGATTCTTTGATTCTAAACATGCTCCAGGCATGCTGCAATTAAATATATAAACTTGTACAAAAGCAAGTTCAGTTAAAAAGACGCAGTAACTTTCTGGAGTACACTGTCTGCACCCTCAGTGTGTCAAGAGGCTTTAATTGCCCTGACCAGCGCAGTGTGAGGCCTCCACCCACTCCATGGAAAGTCATCATGTGAAATTCAATTCCTTATAACCTGAGGTGTCCACCTTAGCCGTAAATGTCTACATTTTAGCTGATTGACCTGGGTTTTCTTAATAATCAATAGAAATCTGGAGTAGGATTCAGTTGCTTAACGACGAGGTTTTGTGCCATTTGAGATGCCCTGGAGTATCCCTGAGTTTCTTTCTGCTTCAGAAAGGCATGAGACTTATGTAACTCCTGTGGTAGCTACTGGCTCTGTGCAGGTATGTGAGGTAACTTAAAGAATTGGAAGTCGTACTGCACATTACTGAAACCTGCCAACTCCCATTCTAGTTAGTTCGGGCAAGTATATACCTTTAATCAGAGCATGGCTTTAAGTGTGGATTTCCATAAGAAATGACAATATTTAGCCAGTAGGCTACCAATCATTTTTGGAGATAGGCTTTCTTTAATCACCCCATCTTTGTAATTGCAAAGAGCTCAAGATCCCAAGTAAAAGGGGCTTCTCCATTCTAGTAATTCTAGTTCCCTTGTGTTCTTGTCGTGATTAACTTTGGTAACTAGCCTCAGCACAAAAGCACCTGTCTTAGATAATTCTGTCTTATCATGTATCACATAGGTACCTTGCATGCTTAACTGCAAATTCACATGGTACTTAAAAGGTAAGTATTATGACATCTACTTGTGAGAATTTGTATCAGTGTCTTCTTAGAGATACCTTTTGGCCCAGCCTCAAGTGGTGGAACAAAGTCATTCCCCTGTACTAGCCTCACACTCTATCGCCTGGCATTTAGGGCTCTCTTCTGCAAGACAGGATATGTGAATTGGACTCCCTGAGATGCTAAATACACTCACATCTCATTTGTCTGACTGTTTTAAATGTTATTTTAATCACCGGTACAAATCATACCTTAAAACAATGAACTGGACACTGCTCGTTTCTTACAAAGGGCTAGACTTTTAGAGATCTAGCTTTTGGAGCAGAACAAAAGGGCTTGCATCTCATTGCTGTACTAAGTTGAATTTCAGACATTCCATGGACACCACTTACTATGGGCTGGCTGAACTGCATCCCACTTACCATAGGGTCTGGAGTCTGTGGACCAGGTGGACCAGGCACCAGGTGTCCATGGGTGTTTTTTCAGTCATACTGTCCTTATGTGTCTGTATTTTCTAATTTGCTATAGAGATTTTAGCTCTTTTTGGGCTGGAAGTCCTGTAAAAACATTTTCCCCTTGTGGTACAGCGTATAACTTGTTTCAAGCTGAGACAAATATACAAGGAGAAAATTGCTTGTAGCAATATGTTGCCACTTCAGAACCCTCAAGTGTGGTTTGGTTTAGGTTCATCTATACTAAAATGCAGAAAACATTAAGAAGGTAGTTTTAGCTTTTTTTTGTAATTTTATTTTTCTACTTGAGGCAGATTTAATTTACTCTAGCAGTTCAGGTAAAGGTGAAGATGGAAACAATAAGTGCTTTAAGAAAATTGTTCAACTACTGTCTGGATGATAAGCAGAATTCTGAAATTGTGTTGTCCAGGATCTGGATTCTTTGGGATCAGATTAAGCAGCTGTAACTTTAAATAAAATGTTGATAAATATGTAAAAGTTATTCCTTTTCCAATCAATAATTCCTTTTTTTTTTTTTTTTTTTTAAATAAATCTAACTAATTAAATGAGGAACTTATTTTCCTGGTTCCCCCCACGTGCTGAATATCTGTGTTTTCCTGTTCTGCTAAAACATTGCCAATTAAGGGGTTTAGACAGCAATATTCATATCTAGTGACAAAGCAAGTTACAGAACATTAACCAGGGAAGGCTAGAGAACTTGACCCAGTGTACATAATTTTTGAAATAAAAGCCTAAATATTTGCAACTGAGATTCCAAATACTTTTAGCTGGACAATTCAAACTTCTTTGGAGCTGTTATTCCACAACTAATTAGTTTCTGCAGCAAAAAGAACATAGTTGTCTTCTGCCAAACACTGTGTTCCTGCAGCATCTGACAGTATTGATATTACCAATTACGTATCATTCTAACACACTTGTAATTCACCTACATGTCCAGTAGGCCTCTGTTATACTTGCCCAAATCAATAATTCATCAAGACTGTGTCATTTTCAATAAAGTTCTCTTGCTTGTTCAATCACAAAGCAGTAAAGATATGTCAAAGTTTATTCTACAGTGTATTCCTCGAAATGACACAAAAAAATGTTCAGTTTCTTTTGACAGAAGTATTTTCTCTCTCTATTTTTAACACTCTGCAGCTACTGTGTTCTACTAGGCCAGAGTTAAAGATTCCTCTACAGAGCAGACTATGACTTGACATTTGCAATAGTCTGATCAGTCTGTACTTTATCAAATAACAAGTGATTGTGTAACAATGGTTTCTAAGAAAGTTAAGATATTGTGAAGGCATTCTAATAAATAATTCAGCTTTTTTGGTCCTGAGTACTCAACAGTGGTTACATTTCAACCGGAACAGGTTGCCCAGAGAGTTTGTGGATTCACCACTTATGGAGATTTTCAAACCTCAACTGGGCACTGCTCTGAGCAACCTGATCGACCTTTGAAGTTAGTCCAGTTTTGAGCAGGAGGTTGGACCAGATGACCTCGGGACATCTATTCCAGACTACATTAATTGTATTATTCTATTCTATTATTCTGAGATTTTATGATTCTAACATCTTATAAATCTGATTAATTGCATTATTATATCAGAACTCATAAAATAATTTTCATTCTTAATATTAATTTTTCAAAGTAATATTTGAAGAAAATTAACTTTTTTTTCCCCCAGACTTTATCTGAACAAAACAAATCCAAGGCCTGTCTGCTTATGAGAGAGTTCAAATCCCAGACACAGAAACTTATTCATGTTTGAAAAGAAGGTTCATCTCTAATCTAAACATAAAATTCTGATGATCCCAATCACTGTAATATAAAGAGATAAAACACTGAACTTAGTTTTTGCTTAAAATCCAAATGCAGATTCTCTACCTGATACTTATTTCTTTGTAAACAAATATATGTTAAAATATTTTAGGTTTAAATAGAACCTTAAATATGTAAGAGTGGAGGTAAAAAATACATTAAGTCGTATGAATAAAAAAAAAGTGAAAGTATTTTTACCTCCATTCTCTATTATGATCAACATAGAAGTGACTCCATTTGTAGTTGTGGTTGGTTAAACTTGGCTTACTGAATTTGTTGAGACAAAGTAGCAATTCCACACTTCACCTGACACCTTTTCTACTAAACATAACAATTCTGTCAGCATCACTTTCTGTAGGATAGTCTGAAGTTCAGAATGATTCCCTGAAATCTGTCAGGTTTGCTTCGTCATTCAAGGATGCTGAAAAATCTTGTGTGTGCATTTGTTCATGAGTGTTTGTGTGCGGCCGTCTACATTTGAGAAAGATCAGAACTTCAAGCTTTAGCATTTCATTTTGTTATGCTATATGACAATTGGCAATTTGACTGTAAGAATAACATTTTGTATTGATAGCTGTGAAGTTTTTAAACAACAGCCAGAGACACCTAAATCAATAAGTAAAATCAGAACGAAATCTTGAGATTCAAGTTAATGCATAGCTATAGACTGGATGTGTCTATATAAAATTTTATCTGTCAGTTTAATAGGGCAAGGCAATATTCAGAACAGTTATAATTCTATAAAGCTTTGCATTGTAAAAGAGGTTACATAATTCTAAAGCTGGCATAGAGATGTTCAGTCTTATGAGTAAAAGTGACTGCCTTGTAGGAGCAACCATAGCCTAGAATTTTTCAATAACTCTATCCCAGCTTCTCAGGTCTCTGTGGTGGATTAAAACTTTTAATACTGAACAAGTGTCCCTATATACTTTCCCAGTCAGTTTCTGTGCTAATAGGGTTCTATTAGTAACATTTCTGAAGCTATAAATTTAGAACTTAAACTTAGGCGGATAAGGTGTCCCCCTGTAAATCTTCAAAGGCATATATTGAATTTTATAAACCACAAGATGATTGACATTTTCTATTGAGGAAGAGATTCATCTCTCTTAATGTTAGATACCTGAGTGTGAGCTAATCACTCTGACTTCCTGTTATATCACTTCACCACAGACTTCTATTTAGAAAGGTGGTAGCAAACTTCAGCTACCTCTATCTTCTATGGTATGAAATATGTACTCTAGAGGGTAATTTATCTTTCTTTAAAGATAGATTTTAAGATTTTTCTTTCTGGAGGTAGCTATCTCTTGCCATAGATTATGAAAGGATCTTACGCATCTATATGCTTTTACTGGTTTTGGCTGGAATACATTTTTTCGTAGTACCTGGTATGAGGCTATGTTTTGGATTTGTGATCAAAACAGTGTTGATAACACAGGGCTGCTTTAGTTATTGTTGAGCAGTGTTTACACAACATCAAGGACTTTTCTACTCCTCAGACTGACCTGCCAGTGAGTAGGCTGGGAGTGCACCAAAAGCTGGGAAGGGACACAGCTGGGACGGGTGACCCCAACTGACCAAAGGGATATTCCATACCATGTGACAGAGTGCTCAGCAATAAAAGCTGGGGATTGGAGGTTGGTGGGGGCTGCTGTTGCTCGGGTACTGGCTGGGCATCAGTTGGTTGGTGGTGAGCAATTGTTTTCTTTTGCATGACTTGTTTTTCCTGGGTTTTATTTTCCCATCTCTTTGTTGTTTTTTTAATTCTTACTTTTTTTTCTTTTTTTTCTTTTTAATTATTAAACTGTCTTTATCTCAACCCATGAGTTATCTCGCTTTTACCCTTCTGATTCTGTCCCCATCCCACTGTGGGGGGGAGTGAACAAGTAGCTGTGTGGTCCTTACTTGCCAGCTGGGCTTAAACCACGACAATACTGGATGCGCAAAATGAAGACATTAATTACTCCATAGATCTGTAAAATTTAGCTTTAAGGATGGGTGCCTGAATTAGAATAGGGGAAGTTAAATTAACATAGAAGAGTTTATGTTGAAATGGTCAGCTCAAAGACTTTTGAGCAATGAGAAAATTGCATTTGGGCAATGAAAGCAGATTATTCTAGCTCTCTCAAACTATCATTTGAGAGTCTCTCCCTTTTGATACCAGAAATATGTTATTTGCATGCATACAGTGCCAGAAATAAATTATTTTCTTTCAAGTTCTTGAACAGTTCAAAGCTATGTAGCATACGTCTGCCTTTTTTAGTCTTTGAACTTTTTTGAAAGCTATTTTACACTGTCATTATCTTAATCTGTCAAAAGTGTCAAGTTGCATTAAAAACGAAACAACACATTTCCTTAGAAGTAGGATATCTGTTGTTATGAAAAGGGAACAACTTAACCTCATTATGGGTCAGCAAGAGCTTTATTTGAGTGTTTTCAGACACAAAAATGTACAGAATATTTGTTATGACCTTTTCAGACTTCCAGTTCATATTATTGATTGAGATCACAAATCAAGAAATCCAGAAATTCAATAAAAGTAAGAAAAAAATCATGTTTGTAGCTGAAGCTTTAAAAGAAAGGAAATCGCTTAACCAGCTGAAGTCATCAGCTATGTATCTGTATTTGATGAAATGCTAAATGACCTTGTGGTAGTGAGCATCCTGAGCAATTTTTTTTTTTTTTTTTTTTTCAGTTTACTTCATTATTTAATTTCCCCTACATTATTAGTGGAAAGAAGAAAAGTTTAGTTTCCTCTTCCAGTCCATAGCTAAAAACAACGTGGAAAGGACATAGCGTTATTTGTTTTGAAATGTTATAAAATGTGTTTTTAACAGACAAATGAAGATTACGTCTCTATATTGCTGTGCCTTTTCAGGCAGTGGAGTTGACATTTCTTGACAGGTATCAAAAATGCAAAATTTGTAATTGAAACATAGCTTTTTATTCCATTTTAGACTAACGGAGAAACAAGCGATTTCTCATATAAGCAATTAATTTCCAGTCTTCTTTTTGTCTCAGCAGCAAAAAATTAATGTCTCAGACTGGTCTTTCAAAATAGATAAGGAACATACAAAGTATTTTGCATATGGTGTGTATTAAAGAGGATGTTATATGCATATATACAAGTACATATATAATACATTACTGAGTATGCTTTATGTATATATATGTACACATACACCTATATGCTGTCATGCAGATCATGGATGCAATGAGTGTAATATGGAGAAAAGGAGAAAATATGTCATGCTATTAAAAGCTATAAGGGCTTGCTGCTCTGTCTTTCAATCCCAATACGAAAAACAGAAATGGGAGAGGAGTGTCTTTGTTCAGAGCTGTAACAAAGGTAATGTAACATATTCACCCATGTTAGGCACTATTTTGCAAGGTGAAAATGCTCCTGTTGAAGCCAGTAGATAACACATGGGGCATCTGCAGGGGGTGGAGTGGAGCGGTGCTCATTCAATGTATTATTACACTGAAAAAAGAATCACTCTTTCAAACCTGCTATGTATTCTTTCTTGAAGGTCTCTGACATGCATAAGCCTAGGATGATGGCTAGTACACTGGCTATGGTTGACTACACTGACAGGGCAAGAAGTGCTCAGATAAATCTCAAATGTGAATCTCCAGTCAGTCTCCTGAGGCTTACAAGATTCTCTTCTGAAATTCCAATTAAAAAGTAAAATAGAAAAATTTTCTTATTTTTCTACTTGATTCATTGCAAAATTTTTACCATGTTTTTGATAGTAGGTCTTTTTTCCCCTTTCCTCCTTTCCTCCTTTTTCATAATCTCAGTTTAAATATCATGGAAATTACTTTTTATTTTTAAAATGTAATCTCCATTAAATAAAAAAAAAAAGTGTAATTACAGTTGTTGAGAATGGCAATACCATAATAAGGGCTATAGAGAATCTTTAGCCATAACAATTTCCTTTCCTGATTTGAGGTCTTGATTATTTCTCCTTGATTCTGTCTCCCTGTTGAATTTTCTGCCATTACCGAGGCATCAGCTGTTTTCTTGCTTATTTCTGCTGCAAGTATATAACAACAGCTGTTCAGACAGTGATTACAGTACTCTGCTGCAGAACTGTGATGAAGAATCAGTGTAATCACTGTAGAGTTGACTGAAAAACAGAAAAAGGTACTGTGAAAATATTTCTTTTTTTTTTTTTTTTTTTTTCCCCCAAAGTTTGAAGTATACTGACCCTCTCAGACTGGAAATAGCAACTACTTGAAACCTGGAAATGGAGCAGCCATTTTAGTGTCCAGTACTAAGACTTGATTCTAAGACTCTTGAGTTAGTTCTGTGAAAAATTCTTGATAAAAATGACTGTTTTGAAAAATATAATTTTCTTTTGTGAAATTAGAACCATGTCTGTTCTTTGTTTCACAGTCATGGAAAAAAATATGCTGGACCAAATTCTTTATAGCATCAGAAGTATGTCTTCTATTCAAAACCAAACCTATCTGTAGTAGAAGGCCTCATCAGGTTGTGCATACAAAAAAAGCAAGGAATTACAAGGCTGCATAAAAGTAAATAATTTTGAATTAAAATGCATGTATAATTTTGACCTAGCCTAGTTACTTAAGGAAACAAGGCTTATAGAACCAAGAATGGATGGGAGTGTATGTCTGCCTGTACAATAATTTGTTAAGACATATGGAGGTGCTGTTTTTTAGGAGTATGCCAATGTGTTAGCTAGATTGTGATACAGGAACTTCTCTGATGAAATAAATAAGGGACTGTCTGAAATGGGTTAAGCAAAGAGTATGAGATGGCTTCTACTTTAGAGTAGCAAATAGAAGAGCTTTTAGAAATATTTTTTTACTAAGACATTTTAAATTGATAAACATAGTGATAGAATATTAGGTAATACAAAAAAAGAGGGTATTCTGGATTCTGGTTTTTGCTTCTGAACATGCTTGAAGCACAGAGTCATTGATTCTTTAGACCGAAGCCATTGCTGGAACACAAGCAAGAACCCAGAAGTCCCTCTACAGCTTCCTTGGACAACAGATATATACACTTCGTAATTTTTTTTTCCCCTTCTTTCTTATTCTTGTACTCTTTCCTGATCACTGACTCGGACTCAACAGCTAGCTTTAACTAGAGCACTCTCCTGCCAAATCAGATAAGTAAGTTCAAATCACATGAAGCAAAAAAGGCATAATGTCATGAGTAAAAAGGATACCATTGTCTAGCTCATTTTTAGAGAATAAGTTCTACATGAAAAGAAGCTGAGTTATACTTGATTGTGAAGAGACATTGATCTGAGTCCTGGCCTCCCAGGTCATGCGTGTCTAGATGAAATACAGTATTCTAATGCATTTTTTGAATTCTCTATTAAGCGACCCAAACATTTTCCGAGAAACACGACCTCCATAAACCTAATTCTTAAGCAACTAACTACCCATTTTATTTCTTTAGGAAATTTAAGGAGAGTAATATAAGAACTGAATTCCATGCTGAATTCAGATATGAAGAAGTTAGTGTCACCTTGCAGAACTATGAAAGTTCCCTGTTTAATGCATAAGCTAGTATGGCCCCATATTATTAAACAACAGTTCTCAGTAGGAAGAAATACTAGTACCCGAACTTCATTGCTGAAAGGACAAGGGACAGTGTGGTATGCTAAATCCTGACACCAGATCAGAATAATTGTGAGATTCTAGCTCTAATCACATGCAGGCAAAAAGCTGGAACACCTGAGGCAAGTGCAGTCAAAAAAGGAAACAAAGATATGTCAAATGCTTTAACTGCTGACAGTTGTCCTTGAGTCATTAATAGTAACTCTTTACTATTCATTGTATGTGATTGATCACCTAGGTCACAATAGTTTGTGAACCCACTTTTGGATTAATGGAACAATTCAAATAGAAGAAACAAAGAATAATGAACAGTAAATAAACTCCAAACTTTGGTTTAAAATTCATCATGTGGTTAAATTCCTTCCTCAGTCTGGCATAAGCAATTTAATGAAGGTCACAGAGAAAGCCTGTGAAAAAACTTAGATCATTGTTCAGTCTTCAGGTATGAGCCATTTTATGTTTGATATAATTGCATTTCACAAACTGGAAACTGTGGCATGAAAACTGTGTGCATAATTTGATACTGAGGTGTAAAATATGACTTTTCTAGAGCTTGTTAAGCCTCCTAGTGTGAAAAACAGGTGAAGTGAAATATCACAAACTACAGATTGCCACTGAAATTCCACATACATTTTAATTGTGATGTCTTATTTCTTGGAATATGTGTTATTTATTGTAGTTTTCAAAATGAATTATACAAAAAATAAAGACAAAAATCTGATTTTAGTGGTGTGTAGCTACAAATTGTTTACTGTTTAAATTACTAGTTTGCTAAAGGGAATATAATTGTCAGATTTCAGCTGAGCAAACTGATGATATGTACAAAACTGTGTTGCTCTGCTTTTTACTGTGTGCTGGCTTAAACACGCTAGGCCTAGAAGATTTATCATTTCCACTCAATCTACAAGATCTAACATTGTCACTTAAAGTTCTATTTATTTGTATCATCTTTTATTATTATACAGGAAATTGTTACTTCCTATTAGAAAGGAAAATTCCTTGAAAATATTGAAATAACAGCTCAAATAATTATTATCTTTTGCAAAAAAAAACCCAAACAAACAAAAAACAACAAAAAAGCCCAACAACCTCAGAAGCCCAAACCCTTTAATTGGAGAAAAATTGGTGGCATTTCATATACAAATCCTGTAACATCAGATAACATCAGAGTAACAGAGTAACATGTTCTAAACCATGATATTTATTGACCATGAAGTTGTGAAGGACACTAAGCTCGTGTGCTTGTTTTGGCTGGGGTAGAATTAATTTTCTTCATAGTAGCTCGTACGGGGCTATGGTTTGGATTTGTGCTGGAAACAGTGTTGATAATACAGGGATGTTTTTGTTACTGCTAAGCAGTGCTTACACAGAGTCAAGGCCTTTTCTGCTTCTCACACCATCCCACCAGTGAGGAGGCTGGGGGTGCACAAGAAACTCTGTGGGGACATGACTGGGACAGCTGACCCCAACTGACGAAAGGGATATTCCATACCGTATGATGTCATGCTCAGTATATAAAGCTGGGGGAAGAAGAAGGAAGGAGGGATGATTGGAGTAATAATGTTTGTCTTCCCAAGGAACTGTTAGGCGTGATGGAGCCCTGCTTTCCTGGAGATGCCTGAACACCTGCCTGCCGATGGGACGTAGTGAATGAATTCCTTGTTTTGCTTTGCTTGTGCACGTGGCTTTTGCTTTCCCTATTAAACTGTCTTTATCTCAACCCACGAGTTTTCTCACTTTTACTTTTTTGATTCTCTCCCCCATCCCACCAGGGGGGAGTGAGCGAGCAGCTGTGTGGGGCTTAGTTGCCTGCTGGGGTTCAACCACGACAGCTTGCTTTTGAAGTGTCTTACCTTTTGCATAAAAAACTGGAGATATAATGCCTGCTGGGACTTTTGTCACATCTTTAAAGCTTATTTTCAATGAGGTCAGGGAGCTAGAGTTAATCAGAAGAGCTAGGAACACTGGTCTAAATTTGTACGGTTGAAAGAATGTATAATAGGGGATGAACTAACTGACTGGAATCTGCTAGTCTGAACACTTGCAGAAATAATCATCTATTTTCTATGCAAAAAAAAAAAAAAAAAAAAACACCAAAACTTCTATGTGGATTAAATATTTACTTGGCCAGATTAAAAATGTGTTTCCATAAATGGATTTTGCACAGGATAAATGAAATTAATTTAGAATTTCCTATTGATTTGATATCACATTATATTGCATTATATTATATCAGTTTTATTTATTTAGCTAGATTCATTTTCAAGCTGTTAAAATGTACAGGTAATCTGAAATACGTATTGACTTCTAAGAACACCAGGATGAGTAGTGGCTTTAGTGGTTTTCCTGCTCAGTTTTAGAAAGAGCTTGTTTTACCTACGGTGTTGTTAGGTAGAAAAACTAGTAGAAAAACCTTTGAAAAAACATGTGCAGTATATTGTTCCTATTGTACCAAATGCAGACTTACATGGTTTTTATCTTCTGTGGTATGGCACACAAGCACCTCCTTTAAAATTTAAAATAACAAAAATCAAAAACTAATGAACAAGTGACAATTCAAGCTAATAATATATATACTAATACTACATTTCTAATTTTAGTATCAGTTTATGTAATTTTTTAATTTTATAAATCAAATGACAACCTAAACAATTCTGATACACATAAATCATAAATAAAATTATTTAGAAACAGATTCTTAAATAGATTTTGTATGTGGCTGCTAAAGTACTTCATAATGGAACTGTGGAAACAATTGCTAACAAGGCACATCACCATTAGTGTGACATTGTGACCTTATATTATAATTTACCAAAAATATACAAAAAATTAGCCAACTACCTTTGACAATCTTTAAGAACTCTGTGTTTAAAACTTCAGTGTACTCTCTTTCAAAGTTGCATACAACACTCAAAAAGTTTTTGGGGTTGTGAGTATAAAGAGGATGATAAAAAATCTGATTGTATTTTCTCAATTGTATGGTGATGTAAAGCCAGACTATATTCTTTATTAAAAACAATTTTTTTTTTTTAACTCCTTCCAAATAGTTAAATACTTTTTACAATAAAAATTTTGTGAAATTTGTTTCAGTATTTTAAAAGCTTTTTTTTCCCCCAGAAAAGTAGTATTGAATATGTGACATAATCGGTTTCCCTTTAAAAAAATAATTTCTGTAGACGAATATCTTCATTTGGAAAAAGCAGAGGCAAAAAACCATTTTTTTTAGCTGTAATGGCCCGTCCTGCATCCTTTTCCAGTGTATCCATCAATGATGAATATTTTCTGTACTTTTATGTTTCTGTGGATACCTTAAATAATAAGAGGAAAACAGCCACTTCCTTTCATGTATTTGTGTCGCACAACTGATCCTGTTTCTGTTTAATATGCTCTCCTAAAAGTTAGCATTTCTCTTTCATGCAGCGTACCCTTGTAAAAAAGAACTTAATCACTGCCATTGAAATCCGTTCCTTTAACTCTGCTATGATTCAGATTAGATTAAAAAAGAACAAGACCTTTTCTCATAAGTAAAGGAATCCTGACTTACCATGGGAAGAGTGATGTTTGTGATATTGAGGATATCCATCTTATTTTCCAATGGCCTCAATCAAATAAAAAGCAAAAAAATAATAATAAAAATACTCCATCATCTGATACCAATGGTTGCTGTTTAAAGATGTACTTGGGCTTCCATAAATTATATTTTTTTTAAATAGAAATCATAACTAATAGAGAAAATACAGTCACTATGTACCTCTTTTCTATGAGAATTTTCTTGTCCTTCAACTCCCTCCCCTTCTTTTTAAATGTGTGCGCAAAACTCTGGAGACAAATAAGGTAATAACCACGAAATCAGAAAGAGAGCTAAGATATAAACAACTCATTAGGGGGGAAATTAATTGGTATAGTTAAGCATCACTATAGAGATTTTTGCCCCCTCCCGTAGTGCCTCTGACTTTATGCTCCTAATCAGTTAAATCTAATATACATTGAAAACAATTCAGGTGTTATTTATTTGGCTGTATATCACCACCAAACTGCACAGCTACTCGGTCAGCTGGATAAATAAGAATGGTAGCATATATAATCTTGTGTATATCATTTTTTTGAGGCACAGAATGGGAGAATTACATCTCCTGCTCATATTATTGTAAGTGATTATTTACTTAATGTTTTTTTTTTCTTATTTTGATATTTACATATGCTTCTAAAATATAGCTATTTGAATTAATGAAATTTATTTTTAAAAAAATATTAAAATCAAGCTGTGGAAAAGTGTGCACATCTGCCTTTGTAGTAGAAATGGACCTCTGTGAGCTTCTCTGTGTAGCTCTGTCTTTGTATTTCACTCTTCACTTACAGACCTTCAGGTTAAGCAATGTCATGGCCATCACTGCCAAAAGATCTAAATTAAATGTCTCAAACAAAATAAGATGGCATTCAATTATACACTTCTTCATGCCTTCAAGAATCACCACAGCTACTGTAAAGTCATAATAGTTGATGTAGTTTATGAGGGAGTGTGGCAGAAGCGGAAGACAGGAGAGCACTTCCCAGCAATTTCATTCAACAGGTTATTTTCCCAGGATGGCAGTTAGTCTTTATCTGGAGAAATTAGTGTGTTCAGGGAGGTACAAGATGCTGCTTGGAGTTAGATGTCCTGCTGGTTCTTTTCAGCTGATACTGCAGAGTAATAACAAATAAGCAAAAATGTGCATTCATTAAAACCAAGAAGGGAAAGAAAGTCTTACACTCTGAAATAAATAAAATACTGACTGTATTCCTCAGAGACAGAATATTTTTTATTATTATTTTCTGTGATTTCTCTTACACTTTTTCTCTTTCTTCTTCTGCTGTCAGTTATGTTGTCAGGAAGGCAGGCTCTTTATTTCGGCTACCTGAAGAGGGCAAGACATTGGAAAAAAAACTAAGTGTACTCCAATTCAGTGAAAGGAATCCTGAACTCTTTCCATCCTACTTGAAATAAATCCCTGAATATTAAAAAGTAATTTAAAAACCTAATACCTCAAATCACTGGGGTGAGAGTAGCTATATTTTTCAGGTATGTTCTATTTTTTTAACTTTTGTGGATATCCTGTGGTTCTTTCTTTTTCTTTAATTAAGGGATTCCTTCCCATGACAGGTACTACTGTAGTCCTGAGCTATTATGCTTCAGGCAGAACTACACTTTGGAAATAACTGTTTTCCCTGGCATTCTTAAAAAGGAAAATTATCCCAGATTTTTTTCTTGAGAATGTTCAACTTTCTCTTTACATTATACCATCCTAATTTCTTATTTTTTCACTTCTCTCCAAAAGGAAATAAAACTGGCTTAAATTTGGATTATGGTCTAATCTTTATTTCTGGTATTGATCCACCAGAAACAGTTTTTAAGAAATCCAGGAAACAAACATATATAAAAAAAAGTATTTGCCAGCAGAAGCAGCAGTCTTTGGGTTCTGCTTTGGGAGCTTCTGGATCTTCTGGGGACAAGGTCCAGGATCATCAGGGAACACCTGGAAACCTTCTGAGAAACTTGAGGGCTCCTGCTGCTGCCACGTAAGGGGAACTACAACACTGTGGGTCCAAGGAAGCCCTAGCAGCTTCTAAAGAGTGTGACCACCTGCCCTTGATCTAGGGTACCAGGAACCTTTATGGCAGCTGACCCCTGATTAGGAAGGGTCAAGGTCTCTTTAGCCAGTGCTCAGGAGAGGACTATATATGAGCCAGACCCAGAGCACAGCTCCCAGAGGTAGTCAAAGAGCTAATCAATGTTTAGTTTTAAAGTACAGCTATTAGAGGTTAGGTAGAGCTCTGTCACCTGGTGTGGTGCATTTCTGTATGGGAGAAGGGCAAAACCTCAGCCTTTTGCAAGGGTGTCCCAGCTGGTAATCAGAATAGGATCAAACTGGAGTACATTTCACATCTTTTGTTGAACAGACTTCAGGAATTATTATGCATTGGTAGCTCTAACAATAGATGGTTATCATTTTTCTATCTACCGGTTAATTACAGATCTGTTATTTATCTACACCTATCTACTTAAAATACTACAAACTTAAAATGAAGCTTTTTGCCATACTTTTTAAAATAATGTTGTTTTTAAAATTAATATTCCTTTAATGGATCACTTATAGAAACAACACAAAGTCATATTTTTAATGCTACAGTGTAATTGAAAGAAAAAGGGTAATTCTTTTTTCATTCTCAATAATTCTGTTGTGCTGAGGCCACTGAACACAACAGCACGAATGATGGTTGCTAAATCAGTTAAGCTATATTTATTTTCTCGCAGTCATATGGACTGAAAACTCATTTTAACACCTGGGAAGAAGTCTTTGAAAGCCATTTAGCCAGTTAGTTTACTGACGATTTGACTCTCTCAGATGGGCTGAAAAGCATTCTGTTGTCAAGGAGCAAGGATTTTCAAGGTTTGTTCAAATAGGATACAGAATACAACTGTATTAGCACTATGACTAAATATTACCAGCAAAAGTTATGCAATTGACTTAGAAACTTATTGGAAATAGCGAGTAGGAGAGTTTATTTTATGCAACAGTATAGAATACTTAGTAGTGTGAAGAATCTGAGGAGAAATCTGTTTGTTTAAAAGGTGATTGTTTTTGGGGTTTTTTTTTTGTTTTTGTTTTTTAAAGGAGCAGCAAGTAAAGTTTAGAGAGTCTTGAGATGTCAGAACAAAAAGTTATTTTATTTAATATACCAAACTTTTTTTGGAGGAAGGAAAAAATTATTTTGTAGTTCAAAATATCAAGAAATGTGAATGACAAGAATGACCCTTTCTTACTTTAAGACATAAATAGTTAAAACAAGATGTGATCACTGTTCACTATATTTTCCAACTACTGAAACCTCTTTCACCTCAACTTCAAGTACTCAAGCATACTAGTAATTCTGAACGCAAGAAACACATTGTGTTTAACGCACATAGATTTTCCAGGTTATTTTTAGGAGACTTTCTCATCATGTATAAGAACTAATGATACCTTATTCAGAATTTTCAATTCTAGTCTCTACTTTGGAAACAAAAACCTACGTGTCACAGCCCTGAACTCACAGGTGCCTAAATTCTGTAGTGGATTTTGCTTTTAGCAAATAGAGCAGTGTGTGCTCCATATGGAAAAAGTGAATTCCACAGATGAAGCTCATCTACTTTTCTGCCTTTCAGCTACTAAATATAAAAGCTGTGAGAGTGTCTAACGGAAACATTCCTGTCAATGCAGAGAATGCAAATGTCAATATTAAGTTAAAAAGAACTGAATTTCACTTATAGTAAAAACAAAACAGGATATATAAGTGAGAGAAGGTTCAGTCAGCGATGCTTACATCTGCAGAATTTGATTAAAAACTGTTAGTTATGAAGAGACACAACCCAAAGAAGCTAATATTTGTAAGTTGTTCTGAAAAATTAGAAGACTACTATCAAAGAAGTGTTCTCATGAGATGACATAAACATTTTTTTGATGCTGTTGCATCACACTGAAATGGTTATAGCTGCCTTATAGGTGAGGGTATTAAAACTTATAGCACAATGAGAAATACATCTACCTTGCAAAAAATATGATTAACATGCCCACTATGAATGTTGTTTTCCACTGAGCATCATTACTGTTACCTACTTTGGACTGAAAAATCAATAAATAAGCATCATTTGGATACCAGTTCCACACAGTCTGTTTTAAATGAAAAGAAAATGTAGATCTAGTATTTTGGTGGAACATCAATGAAAAATCACATTTCTGTCAACTTTGCTTTACTCATTCACGAACTGAGTAATAGATAATGGAAGGAAGGAGAGGTAATAGAATAGATTCTTTCATTATCTTAGTCCATTTCATATCTTAGTCCATAATACTTACTAGTATGTAAGTGATTAAAAATATCTAAACTCTCAAGAAAATAAATGGAGTCCATAAGTGAAGTTCCTGAAAACTTCATTAGGGTAGTATTTTTTTTCATTAGTGAGATTACACTCAGTAATGCATTATGGATTTACAAATAGAAATTCTTAAAATTGTTTTAACAAATGTCCAATAGTAATTGAATTACAAAATAGTTAAAATAGTTCTTTTAAAATAGTTCTTGCAGAGATATTGTCAACTACCATTATTTAAACATATTCAGTAATGCTAGTATTTGAAGTAACGAGAGAGTAAGAAGCAGTGCTACCTGAAGACAAAAATAGAATTCACAATCTTTTCTATTAGAAATTAGAAATGTTTTTTAGATCTTTCTTTTTTTTTTTTTTTTTTTTTTGCTTATTCCTGTTGTTATCAAGGTTTTTAAATTTTTCTTAAATGATGTGTATCTATAGGATGGAAGAATATTTGATAATTTCCAATTGAAATTTATTGAACGTATATACCAACTCTGAAAATTACACTGTTGTCCAAATAAAGTCTATTCCAATTCAGCAAATGGTATAGGAATAATGGTCATTTTAACCTAAGATATTAAGCTACTATAACTAATACTTACATACAAGATTTGTGAGACTGAACTTATTTCTGTTTAAATGCTAAACTGTTTTGGAGGCAGAAACATTGAATGAGGGAAATTATTCCACAGACTCCGAGCCTCAGGCTTTGTATAACACTCTAAACCAAACTCAGTTAAAGTTCTTTTCTGGAACTGCAAAGTTTCCCAATCTCATTAATGCAACTTTGACTGTGATATTTCACACTTGAAAAATATGGTGCATATTGATACAAGGATTTAGGTCCAAAGCTCATTAAAAGCAGGATGGTTACATTAAATAGTTGGCAGTGAAACCAGGAAATCCACAAACTATGATATTTATAATGTTAACATTGGATTTGGAGCCTTTCCTGATTCTCTTAGGCCATTGGTTCATCAAATATCATCAACACAAACTAACTGCTTGAACACAGACCTCAAAATAATACTGATCTTGTTATACTGGGCATATTGGATTTAAAGGGCAAGAAGCTACATAAATCATTGTAGAAACTTTAGATGAAGTTGAGAAATGCATTTTATGTTGTTCCTTTCTTTTGGTCAAAATAATAATAATAAAAAAAGAATTAACTGTAAGTTAGCCTTCTACAGTTCAATGTTAACACTGCTTTCAAAACGCTGGTGAATGTTAATAGAATAGGAGCTGATATGAGAGCCTGAACAATTATGTGTGCTTCAGGTGATATTTATCTGTGAATGTGCATCAAACAATTAACAAACTCAGTACATAAAGGAGGGATAATTAAATCATCATTAACATGCAAGAAAGTTTGTGTCAATTAAATCTTTCTGCATAAATTTAATCGTGTCTCAGAATATTATCAGTCTTTGCCTTGCAACATAAAAAGATTTTAACACAGTAATATGCAAATAAAAGTGTTTACATTAACTAGCCTTCACACACATTTGACCTTGATTATGTTCAAGATAGTGCAGGCTCCAGGCTGTGACATAGGATAAAGCATACTTCCTTCCATTTGCCTCTAGGGTTAATAATATTTTCAAACAGGAATGATGAAATAAAGTGTTGCATGTAAATATTGCTAAGAATGAAAAGTGAAATGGCAAATTCAGCTTTTGTTTTATCATTTGTTTCAACATTCAGGTGTTATAGTGCCTTGCTTCATAGATCACTGAGTAATAATTATAATTCCCACTGACCTATATGGGAGATGTGAATGTACCCCATCTTGCAGAATTAGTGTTAAACAGTTCTTGTCTCTAGGTCATATATCTCTATTTAAAAATGGATACTTATTTATATAAAAAGACTGTGAGACACAAAAAGATTTGCCCCAGGTAGAAGCAGCTGCAGCATGGTGGAGGAAGTAATCATGTTCATTAAATGTCCCTGTGGGCTCTAGAGCAAGAGTGCAACACTTCATCTAAAGAATGCTGGTCATTAGTCTCATCTCTTTCTATGCTGTACTTGTTCTTCAAGTAGAAGATTATAATCATAATACTTTGTTAATTTGATACTTCTCTTTGGAATTTTAAATGTGAAAATAACGTAAAAAAAAATGCAGGCTGCTATTGTATCATACATATTTCAGAAAATAAATTATTTTAGGTTATGATGATATCCTTTGTCATCATTGACTGTCTAGTCACTGTTTTTGTTTTGTTATGCTTTCTTTTTTCTTGCTTTGAATCATTTAATATATTTTCAGTTTCCTATTTCTTTATTCCCAACAGTCTGTGAGTTCACACATTTAATTTCTGGTTCAGTTCATATGTAATATGTCTTCAAATATGGAATTTAATTATTTTCCCCAAAGTAATTGAGGCTGGCCTTTCATATTTCATTGCTAATCTTTTCATTTGTGATGTTCAAATGCTGGTAGCTTCTTTCTTTGTTGGTCATGTCTCTGTAAATACTTGACAACAAGATAAGGTGCTCATTCAGAAATTCTGAAAGTTAAATCAGATTTTTCATATAAGGATATAGCTATTATGAAGTAGGTGACTAAGGCAGAATTCATCTTTGACATCAGTGACATGTGTCAGATCTGCCTCTTTCTCACTTTAACAGTACCTTTTGTTGTAAAGTGACATCCAACATTGTACGAGTAGTTTGATTCACTGCTGAAAATATTAAAATGGATGTATTTATAAAGGTGCCAGGGATTGCTCATTCATGTCAGCATTTAGTTTTAAGCAAATGAGCAGCCCTACAACAATGAACAGGACCATTTATATAACTAAATTAAATATCTGTCTTAAGTGTTTCCTTGTACAAAACATGTTTCAGCACTATGAAAGATCCCACCCAGGATATGTACCACACAAGGTATGTGGGATGCACCTCAACCAACTTAGCAGTACACAGCATGGACATTACATTTACACTCCCTAGACTTCATTAGTGACTGTCAGTCTGTCAGTTGAGAGAAATAGTCTCTTTTAGTGTTATTTGTCTGACCTATTTTAGGCATCTATTTTAGGGCAAGATGAATCGTCTTAGACAAGTAGCTGTTTTTCTCCATTGACAGGAAAGAGAAGAGCCTTTGATGATTAATCTACAGAGTAGTTGTCTACATTTGGTCAGGATACCACCCAGCATATCTCTGTGGCAAAATGAAGTGTCATGCAAGAGGCTGAGAGTAGATCCAGATGAGCTAGTTCCTATCATGAATAATATAAGTAGCACAGTTAAAGAAGCATGCCTCTTAGCTGGAATATGCAATAATGCTCTAATACGGCTAAATTATCTCCAAACCCTGAAGCTTGTTCATTCAAAACTAGCATAATGTTTTTCACAACACTTCATTATGCCATGTAAAACTATTCACATTGTATCATACCCCACATATGAAAATAAATATGAAAAACTGGTAAGTTCTAAATAAATGTTTTATTTACCTACACCATTAGGAGAAAAAAAAAGAAAGAAACACAAAAATAAAACAAGTATTTTAAAGCAAGTTCATCCTGATACAGGAGTTAGTCCTGTAATTCCGTCAAATTTCTGCTACTTGAAATCTACTTTGTGTAAGAATAGTTTATGTTCTTGTTTCAAACCTTTACTTATTAAGATATATGATTTGATTGTGCTTGGATTTTAATATAAGCAAAGATGCATGATCAAGCAATGCAGTACATCAACCTTACTTGTTTTAAAAAATTGTTTTACTATTATTTCACAGGCATTTTCTTATTTTACTTATTGCAGATATAGTTCCATGAAGTGGTTACTCACAAAAGAGAGACAAGAAAATAGGAAAATTAAGACTAACATAGTAATATTTTTCCTGTCTTAATTGTTCAAAATACGTGAAAGATACTGCAAAATCTGAATTTGGGACAAATGCTAGTTAAAGGACTGAACATCTTATTCTTCATTCATGTAAATTACAGACAATTTCACTGAAGGCATAGGAACTATTTGATACAAACACTGGAATAACTAGGAGTTATGTCAGGATTTTCTCAGCAATCAGTAAAAATATTATTCCAAAGATGAGGAAATAATAACTACTTAAGTCTCCAAGCTTTATTCAACATTGATGTCTTTGGGATCTATTTTGATGAAAAGTTCTGGATGTGAATTGGGAAGGGTAAGTATGACAAGCTCCTTTACACACAAATTCTATGTCATTCTTCCTGAGCTGTGCTGAGAAAATTCAGCTTGTATTTACTTCCATTGGAATGATTTGACATTAGATATAACCAGATAAAAGATAATATTGTTGTAGTGGCAGTCTCTTTTTCTCTTTGCAATTTCCTGAAAATTGAAAACTTCCTTTTAAAAATAGAATGTAATAAATTAGCTATTTTTTCTTCTGCCAAAATTCATTCAGTTAATACAAGACTGGCACTTGTTCATGATTTAGTATTATAGTCTTGAAGAAACTATCTTCAGGCAAAGGGTAATAACAAAGATGTCAACAGAAGCTCCAAGACAGATAAAAATATGAACCCTGAAGTCCGCTGGGTTCCATTAAATCTCATATCATGAATAAATTTTTATTTTATTTTAAACCTTCTTTAAAATGGCAGACTTAAGTGAAAATTATGGATTATCATAACTGTACTGATCAAGATTATTCCTGGAATTAAATGGTAACTGTGAAAGAAGGAAAGAATTCTCTACCTAACAGACTTCAGTAATTTTAAATAATTATATTGAGAATGTTAAGGAAATTTTTCATTTGTGACCATAAGTATAACTGTATTTGGATCTGACTAGAGCTCTCTCTCTCCCAATATATTCTCTCTCACTCTCTCAGGTTGACTAATAGTTTTTGGTTTGGAGAAGAGAGATACATGTTTTTTTAAAAAAAAGTAAATACTTGGTGTTACATTAATTCATTTTAAGACCTTTCAAGACATTGTACAATAACGATTTTAGAAATGTTACGATACACTACATGAAATACTATTTTCTTCTTACTTTCTTTTTACTTTGTAGCTTGATAATTTCTTTGTTTGCATCTATGTATTAAAGAGATAAGAAATAATCATTGCTTATTTACATTCTCTTCAAACTTTTTGCTTCTACAGTCTTCTGGTAAACCTCATCAATTATCTTTTTTTTAATCTAAAAAACCTATTTAATATCACTTCCAATGGAAGTAATTCCTTACTTCTGACGCTTTTTAAAATGGGGTGAATAAATCCACAAGATGTGAACACACAACGGTTTAAAAAAAAGACATAGTAAAATTTTCTGGTTTAGTTTAACTTCCTTTGTTAATCTGTGCTAGCATATTTTCTGTCTTTTTTATTGGAAGTGAGCACTGACCTAAGGATTTCAAAGAATTCCTCACTGTGATTCCAAGACCTCTTCCCGAGCATTAATGACTAGTCTAGCATAGCTTTGGGCAACCCTAGGTTCTCCTAAACCCCTAGGTTCTCCTAAAACTTTGTGTTGTATTTGTTGTCATTTAACTTCACAGGTAATCTTATTGTCCAGTTGCTCAGTTTTCTTGCAGCTCTTTTATAACGTGCTTACTTGCTCATTTCCTAGGGAACATTGACATTGTATAACACAATTTTGCATATTTATTGAGCTACCTCTGCATCGCTTCAGATAACCTGTCCTGGTTTTGGCTGGGATAGGGTTAAATTCCTTCCTAGTGTTGTGTTTTGGATTTAGTATGAAGAACTTTCTGGTTCCAAAGATAGATTATTTATGTCTATCTCTATGTCAGCCTAGTGCTGTGGTGCACCACTAGGTCTAAAACCTAGGCATTTAGGTTAAACTAAGTAGTAGAATATGGCTCCTTTTCAATGGATTCCTTACAGTGGACTTGCCGTCTCCTTTTAATGAATTCCACAATGCAAAATATTGTATCCTAACATAGTTTTTTAAGGCAATTAGGGTAAATTGTTCTTTAATGACACTTTTCTCTCTCCATTAATTACAAAGGAATGCTAGAAAATTATTGTCAATTAGATTAAGATCATAAATATCTAAAGGGTAATGAATCCCAGCCTTAGTACCAGCTAGTTACTGATACTTACTCCATTTCACCTGAATATGCTCAATGGATTTAGAAAATGTCATGAGAAAGATGTCAGGGGCATTACAGTTTACCCACCATTCTACAAAGAACCACTTGAGACACTAATAGCTCTGTCTTACAAGAGGAATCTTGAAGCTTTTTCCTTCTTCCTGTACTCCAAAATTTACTAAGTTTGTCTGAAGGAGAGTCACAATGGGTGATCCTATTATGGTAGTTTCCTAAATCAAGAACGCACTACACTGAGAATGGCCCTTCAAATCCAAGCATAATTCAGAATATTAAGACAGTTTATAATTGCAGGTTAAAAGGTTTTTTTACAGTTTTTAAAAAATATTTTAAAAATTGCAAAGCTAGTAATAATTCCTTTTGTGCATTCCAATGCACTTTCTAGTATATTAAACCTTGGTCAAGCCTCAGACCTCCAAGCTTTCTGAAGCAGTACTTAAAACCACTTTTAATGGCACTGCTTTCTCTAAAGCTTATAAGTGAAGTAGGTGTTCCTACACATAACAGATTCCTGACATTTAGTTATTCTTTCCCTCATCTATTCTTTGGTCAATATTCTATCTTTGTCAAAGTAATTTTCATCTCATCAGTCTGCTTTTGTCATCACAGTGATTTTTACATGTCTTTTTTAAACCTTATTCTTCATTTTATCTGTTATATACAAAATATAGAACTGTATTTAGAATAAATTCTATTGTTCAAGTCTCTGATAAGTTGTGAAGGAGTTAGGCATCTAATGATGTAAGTAGGCAAAAGGTTAGCTTTGCTACAGGCTTTATAAATTATGCAGAACTTCTTTACAATTCCTACAGGACCTGTTATAATCCTTCAAGATGTTTTAAGAGTTTACTGAGATAAAAATAAAATATGGAGGTTCCTTTGCTCCCAGCATTCATAGCAAGCGTATTTAGTAATACCTATTTCTGAGATGGATTTGGAAAAAAAAGACAACCACAACTAAACCAAAGGTATTCTCACTTGAGTATTAGTATTTAGTTCAAAGGATAGACACAACTGACATTTTGAGAGCCCAGTTCTTGTCTTGGAAGACTTAACAAGCATAATTCCCTGCCCTCCAAGAACTACAAAAGAAAAACAAATTATATAAAATCTTTCTTTTTTAGAGAAATATTTAATTCTTAATCTTTGGTAAAAGTATTCCAGAGTCTTCAGGCTCACAAATCACTTCTGTCTTTTCACCGTCAACAGTTTTTGAAAGGACTACAGTTTATCCCATCTACACCTCTATATACAAACATAGTGGTCAAGGACGTTGTTAACTCTAGCCTTTTACTTGAATTAAGCTTTCCTCTTCTTTTACGGGTACTAGCTCCTGTTGTCTGTTCATAATTTATACAAAACTTCAGTTTCCAAGCATAAATATTTTTGAAAGGAACTAAGATGTCTAAACATAGGTGCCTGACACCATTTTGAAATACGCTAAGGTATCATAGACATCTGCATTGGGTTGGCAGGCATGACACAGAATTTAATAGATTTTGGAGCAATAATTACACTGAAGAAGAATATCCCAGATTGTCTAAGATGATACTGATGTTTAGGCAATGGAATCTTGTGCATTTTTTCAATAAATTGAAAACTGTTATTGTGAATTTTTCCACAGCATAATTTAAGTTCTAAGATGTAGCGCACACAGCTGTGCCATCCTTTTATTCTTTTTTTAATTTTCTTTTTTTTTTTTTTTTTTTAATTAAGTTACCTGTATTTGTAGAATAATCACAAATCACAGAATGGTTGAGGTTGGAAGAAACTTTTGGAGATATCTAGTCCAAGCACTCTGCTCAAGTAGGGTCACCTAAAGCAGATTGCCCAGGCCCACAGCCAGTCAGGGTTTGAAAACCTCCAAGAATGATGACCCCAATTTTTTCTGGGCCAGTTGTTCCAGAAGCAGTTCATTTGGCCACTCCTAACACAGCCCAGGAGGCTGCACGTCCCACCTACGAGAGGGGGAGAAGTGATTCAGATTTGCAAATCCCCTCAGTGGGGATTAAGGCGAAACGATCACTCAAGGTCCGTGCATAAACATCAACTTCAATGGAACAAATATTCTGCAAACGTTATTTCTCTAGCAATTGTATCTACCTAAGCTATGCGGCTTTATAAGGAACCAAGGAAGGCCTTGTGTTACTTAATAGCTTAAAGAGAAAGGAGAGAGAGAGGGAGAGAGGGAGGGAGAGAGATAGGGAGATCACCAATCCTGGATCCAGCATTGGACCTGCCAACGGGGGTGTTCAGTGTAGAGATCACCCCACGTGGGGCTCGTATGTGCCTCTATTTATTGCCCCAGTTCCTGGGCTTCTGGAACCTTCTCTCACTCCAGTTTCAGGAATGGTTGAGACACCAGTCGATCAAGGGGAGAGACACCAGGCCCCTCCCTGTGATTTCTGGAACCTTCTCTCATGGCTCTGATTCCAGGAAGGGTTGTTTAAGCTTATAGTGCAGTTACTTGGGCCTTGTCCCTTACAGAGGCTTTTGGCTTTCCTTTCTGCAAGGGCACAGAAGGTGACCTTTCAGCAAATGTGACCTTTGCTGCCTGATGGTCAGTTTGTTGTCCACCAGGACCCCCAGGTCCTTCTTTGTAGAGGTGTTTCTAGCCAGACAACCCCCAGCATATACTGGTGCATGGGGTTATTCTTCCCCAGGTACAGGAATTTGCATTTTCCTTTGATGAATTTAATGAGGTTGTTGGTGGTCAATTTCTCCAACCTGTTGAGGTTCCTCTGAAGGGCAGCATAACCATCTGGTGTTATCAACCACTCTTCCCATCCTTATATCATTTGAAAACTTGCTGAGGGTGCACTCCATTCCAGCACCCATGTCCTTAATGGAGATGTTACACGGTATTGACCACAGTATTGACACCTGAGGTACACCACTAGTGACTGGCCTCCAGCTGGACTTTGTGCTGCTGATCACTACCCTCCAGCCCCAGATGTTCAGGCAGTTTTCAATCCCTCTCACTGTCCACTTATCCAGTCTGTACTTCATCAGTTTCTCTTTGAGGATATTGTGGGAAACAATATCAAAAGACTTGTGAAAGTCAAAATAACAATATGCACTGCTCTCCCCTTGTCCACAAAGGAGCCACTAATCTCGTCATAGAAGGCTATCAGGTTGGTAAAGTGTGATTTGCCTTCATAAATGGATGCTGACCGCTTCCAATTACCTTCTTGTCTTTGATATGTTTAGAAATGTTTTCCAGGATTATTTGCTCCATCACCTTTCCAGATTGAGGTGAGGCTGACCAGCTTGTAGTCCCCTGGCTTCTCCTTGCCCTTCCTGAAGGTAGAAGTGACATTTGCTTTCTTCCAGACTGCGGGAAATTTTCCCAATCACCATCTATCAAAGATAATTGAGAGTGGCTTCACAGTGACATTAGCCAGCTCTCAGCACTTGTGAGTGCATCCTATCAAGTCCCATGGTCTTGTGCATGTCCAATTTGTTGATCCTGTTGAGGAGAAGTCTTCCTCATACCAGACTTTTCCACTGATCTCAGGGGCGTGGGATTCCTGAAGGCTGGATTTACCTGTAAAGACCAAGATGAAGAATGGATTCGATACCTTGGTCTTTTCCATGTCTTTTGTCACCTGTCTCATTCAGCAGCAAGCCCACATTTTCCCTAGTCTTCCTTTTGCCTCTAATATACCTGTATAAACCCTTCTTGTTGCCCTTCCCATGCTTTGCCAGATTCAGCACCAGCTGGGCTTCAGATTTCCTAACCCCATCACTTCATGCTTAGACAGTGTCTTTATATTCCCCCTGGGTGATCTCACCTGGGTTCCCCTTTTTTAATTCTTCCTTTTTAAAGTTTGAGTCTTGTCAGGAGCTACTTGTTCTGCCTTTGCTTCACTTCCTGTTTATTGGAATGGACTGTTCTTGAGCTCAAAGGAAGTGACCTTTGAAAATCAACCAGCTTTTCTGGACCCTTCTCTCCAGGACCATCTCTACTGGGATTCTTTCAAGAAGGTCTCAGATCTGCTCTCCTGAAGTACAGGGTTGTGATCCTGCTTTTTATCTTGTTCCCTTCCCTCTGGATTCTGAACTGCACCACCCCATGGTCTCTGCAATCAAACCTGCCCCTGACCTTGACACCCCCAGCCAGTTCTTCCTTGTTTGTAAGTATGACGTCCAGCAGAGTGGCCTCCCCTCATTGGCTCTTTGGTCATCTGCATCAGGAAGCTGCTGTAAATGCACTCAGGAAACCTCCTTGATTGCTTGCTTGTGCCCTGCTGTGTTTTCTCTCCAGCTGATATTGGGCTAGTTCAAATTCCACATAAAATCAGGTCCTGCAAACGTAAGCTACTTCCTCCTAGTGCTGCTGTGGGGCTCTGGCTCAGTTGGTTCAGATGCTTCATTGGACACAACTCCCAGCCCCTTACCTGCTACCAGGGCACAAATCTCTTCTGCAGTTTCAAATCTGCAGGTGGAGCTGCTTCTAGTATTAAGTCACAAGCTTCCAGCCTTTACCTCTACCAGCCTTTACCTCATAAGTACAGACTCTGCCACACCTCCTTCAGTAGAGGTAGGGATTCAGGCTCCTCTTGTAGCTGCAGGGTCTCAGAGAAGGTCCAGTTGATCTCTTTCTGGTGATCTCTTATGTTGCAGAGGCTGCTGAAGTCCTTCTGCAACTTCTTCACTTGGTGACACTGATGGTCCACCACCACTTACCTCCTGAAGGCAAGAAGCCCACCTCCTGCTACTCTATCCAGACCTTGTGGTACATCACCACCATTGCTGGGCTGTTTTATGCTGTCCTCAACAGAGTTGCTGGCTGCTTTCTGTGCACCCTCCTGCATGATCTGCTGTGAAAACTGCTACATTTGTGAACTGCCTTTGTTAACTGCGCTCTATTAAAGTCTTGTGGAGACAATGGTTTCAATTTTCAGAAAACTAAAAGAGAGACAGTTTGGTACTAATGTAGCATGTCATTCTCAGACTTTTTTCTAAGAAGACTGAGTGCTTGCTCTCTGCTTATGAGTTTGGAGAATATTTTCTGTATCATAGATTTGGAAGGGAGGTAGATCTTTTACCTGTGTTTGCTCTGATCTTATTCTGGTACCCTGAAGTCTCAGATATATTAATTACAAGGTGAGGAATGATATTTGTAGGCAGTGCTTCCTACTTAGTTTAACACTTTAATCCAGCATGTTGCCACAAAAAGGGATGATCCTTCTTTCCTATTTCCTGTTTGTTCTCAGTACCAGCACTGACATCCATAGGACTGCAAAATGAATCGGATGATAGAACTCAACTGAATAATAATAATAATAAATAAATAAATAAATAAATAGTCTTTTTTTTTGAGGATTAGTTTTCACCTGAATCTGTTCTCTGATTAGTGCCAGAACAAGAGAAGTGGGAGCAACTAGAAACACAGGAAAACTAGAGGTGGATCATGCAGGTCTGAGTATTCTAGCAACGGTCTCAGTTTATGTCATGGAAATAATGTAACTATAGCTCAGGTAAAGCAGATCTTTCTCTTTTTCATGAAAATCATATTTTTCATCTCATGCTGCCTGAACAGCAAAATAAGCATCAGACACAAGTGGCAAGCTATTGAGAAGTCATTAGCAGTTTACACCAGAAACTGACTGGGCATTTGAAAATTCTCTATCATTAAAAATTACCTGTGTGACCTAAGGGGGACTGCAGAATTTGGGGTAAATATTAATGGAATGCTGAATTGCAATGCAGTGGTTTGCTACCAACAGAGCTGATCTCAGACAACTATCACAGAACTTTCTTTAGTGCAGAGTGGCTTGATCCATGCCATGTCTAGTACACAAGCCTGTTCCCAAGAGTTTTCTTTTCATCCCAGTCTTTCTTGCTCCAACATCATGGAGGAGTAGAGCCGCCAGCAGTGGCAAGAATTGAGACAAACTTTATGGAGTGGGTGAATTTGTCTTCATCTTCCATTTCCTCAGCTCTCTAGAAATGTTAAGATGCAAGTATTGATGTGTTCATTTTCTTCTCTCAAAGTAAAGTTTGTAATCATATTCACACAAGCATCAAGCAGAACCCTGTTGCATTCCAGGGGCAAACGATGAGAAGATATGCTCCAGAATTGTTTGGCTGACACGAAAAAAATAGAGGAAAGTGGAATGAAAGTTTAAATGCCAACCAGATGTATCTATACCTAAGCAAATAGTATAGAACAAATAGAGGCCAGTTGAGAATTGAGTGAATGGAGATGTTACAATACGAAGAGATATGAAGAAATACAGGGCTGTTTGGAGGACCAGTTGAGTTCAATTGCATATGCTGCCTTTCTAAGAAGGGGCTAGGCACAAGTCCATTGAAAAGGAACCACCAAAGTTATTTACATCCCAAACTATTAAAATGAGAATATGCTCCAAACACAGGTTTTCTGTGTAGAAGACATGTGAGACAGTGCCAGAATGCCCAAAGTAAAATGCGAAATGTCCACATTTGTGCAAATGTGTCTGTTTTTTTGTTTTTTGTTTTTAATTCCCACCTAGCCAAGAAACTACTCAAATTGTTCCTTATGGATATAGGTTTTCTTTTAAGTATAAACCTTGTCTGCCCCCTTAATATCAGTTTATTGAAATAAATTCAACCATGGGCAAAGAATCCATTTGAATTCATAGTCTCAAAAAATATATATTGGCTCATTTGTTATCTTTGAACTGAAGTGTAAGGTCCATGTGATTTCAGTTAGAATAAATGTAGTCCAGTGATGAACACTTCTGAAATTCTCACACTTGGAAGAGAAGGTACATTTTTGAAGGGCCTATCATAATAGGAGCGTGTTATACCTGAAACCCATTGATCTGCATTACTAAATAGAATGCATGCTGATTATTTCTGCTAACTCACTCATTCCCTATTAACAGCTGTTGGGAGCATGCGGTGAAATGTTCCAGACTAACAAAGCCCTTCAACTGCATTTTCCACCTGTTTATCACTGTCTTCCAAAATAGAACTACTTTTTATTCTGCTAGAGTATCTGAGAATCCACTTCTCCTTTATGCTTGTTAGGGGCTGGAGATTGCACTTCAGGGGAGGATTGTAAGAGGTGAGGACTGCACTCACAGGACTAAGCTACTGTCAGGTGAAGTAAACTAAGGGTGGGTGTTGAATGGCACTGGCAGGACAGAAAGATCAAGGATAAGTCACAAAATCTAAGCTGTTGGTAACAGGAAACACCTTAACTTGGAAAAATCCTTGTGTGGTTTTTTCCAACTCTGTTTTCTCTGTACTTCACATTAAATCTCTAAGGTTTCAGCTGTCTGTGGAGACAAATGATCATCCATCAGGGAAGAAAGACTCACTGCATGAACTCCCATGAAACATTTTTTTTTCCCTTCTGTTGATCTATGTGATCTAAAACAAAAGTCACTTCTAATGTGTCTGTTTGTGGTCAACGTAGAGAAAAATGTAATGCATTTAGAAGAAAAATGTGTGCCTCTGTTGATTTGTATTTGACTACACTTCATGTCTAGTTCTTAGCACAATTTATAAGCACATTTAAATGAGGTACTTCTCCTGAGTTTGCATTAACATTCACTGAAAATGGCTATGACATTCATTACTTTGCATTTTCTGCATTGCAGTTGGATTGTGCAAGGGCTGAGCAAATGCTGATAATTCATGTGATGATTCCACAGATTGCTTTAGAAGGTTTTGAGAAACCAGTCTCCTACAAAGCTAAGCCATAAGTAAGATAATTTGGTTTTGAACATTCCCCCCACCAGGCCCAAATCATACAAGTGCTTAAAAAGTATTATTCTAGAACTGTGTATTATTGATATATTAAGTCCAAAATTATGGCTGAAAGATATAATATTACGGAAAAGATCTAGCTTTGTAATTAAGAACAAGTTATTTTTGCAGAAGTTAACTAAAAATGTTGAAATTACATTAATTTGAAAGGGGAGGTGTGCTTGGGTTTTATTGTTTTTTAGTAAAAATTAAAGGGAGGAAGGAGAAAAAAAGAGATACAAAATAAACATCAGGAATATCTTCAGGTAAGAAATATGACAGAAGTGATAACTAATCACAAATGGAGCAGTAACTCTGAAATCTGACTGACTTTGTTATAAATATCAGACAACAGAAAAGCTCATGCTCAGACACCGACAAATATTCCTTTACACTCATTTCCATTGCATTCCTATACATTCCCTTGCACTATTTCCCTATATTCTCAGACTGAAGATCTCAGCTTAAACAACTGAGGAGATATATGAAATATGTGCATATAGATGTGAATGTACATCTGTTACTCTGAAAGAAAATTTTTAATTCAGGTGAGAAAAAAAAATTTCAGTGCTGAATGAGAAACAGCCACACCATCGGGCAGTAGGTCTGTTCTTCACTCGGCACTGAAGCTGATGGAATTACATAAGTAAGTCTTACTCTTCCATATGGAAATTTATATTTGGACATTAGTTTAAAGGAGTTTGGTGGGTTGGCCTTGGCTGGCCACCAGGTGCCCATCAAACCACGCTATCACTCCCCCACCATCCACAGGACAGCGGGGAGAAAATAGGACAAAAAGCTCATGGGCTGAGGTAAGGACAGGGAGATGACTTATCAATTACCATCATGGGCAAAATAGGCTCGACTTGGGGAAATTAATTTAATTTACTGTCATTTGATTGCAACAGAGTAGGATAGTGAGAAATAAGAAAAAAACCAAAACCAGCTTCCCCCCACCCCTCCCTTCATAGAATCATAGAATCATAGAA
>NW_009199703.1:14793-30672 GCF_000690835.1 Fulmarus glacialis | reverse complement strand
CTGCAGCGGTGCGTGGGGCTGTTGTGGCCAAAGTTGTTGTAGGCAAAGGCTAGGAAAAATGTCAGGCTGCTACGCGGAGCAGGAGTGCAGTGAAATCAGAAAGCTCTCCGTTTCGGTGATTAATGGCAGTCCACACATTTGATGGTTGCAAGATGCCAGGGGACTACGAAGCCCCCTCCCACCATCCTGCTACACTTTTCCCTTCCCTTCAGTCTCCTACACCACGGAAGAGAACAAACTAGAGTTAATAAGGGATGGAGGTTAACAGCACGTCTGTTTCTAGGCCTCCACGCCACTGAATAATAAAGTGATTTGGATAAATGCTTCTTTATTTCCCTCCTAAATCCGGCTTAGCAACACAACTAGCACTATCTTGGATGTCACTGCTGCCCTCTGTAATCCTTTCCAACTATCGGTAATTTCTCATTTGCACTGCTCCTCAGTCACATCTTGCTTTACTGTTTGCATTGCCCGAGTGTCCAAAAGCCTAAAAGGAACTGAGGCCGCAGTGCAACAGGCCTGGAAATAAAAAGGAGTATGAGAGGGGGGGTGAATGGAAACCGGTGCCTGATCATTGTTAGTCCAACAAAAACCTAGAAACCACGTCTCTTACACGTATAGCAATTTTAACTAAACCCAGACAAAGCATACATAAAATATTTGCTATAAAATGTTAATATATTAATGAAACCGTGCCTTATTTAAGATGTTAGTAGGTGATTTCGATCCCAGACAAAATACCATAAGGGTGACTCATGTAATGGAGTGAGTTGGATAAGCGTGAGGTGTACATCAGACACACACAAAGTTTTGGCAGTATGCATTCAATATATTAAACAATTAAATCCTAGTACATTCATGAAACCTATGTATCAATGCCATCAACGTTGTACGCCTGCCTTCTGTGGGGCTTTTTCCCCCCTACCTGAAAACATTTGTTTAATAGAGTGATATCAGCATCATATACCCTGTGATAAGTGATTTAAGGACAGATACCCTCTTGAAAACGTAGATCGTTCATATTGAGATAGGAGGTATACTATTCTATATGTATAACATTCTGTACTATACTATAAACATATACTGGAAACATTCAAGGTCAGGTTGGACGGGGGTCTGACCAACCTGATCTGGTTGAAGCCGTCCCTGCCCACGGCAGGGGGGTTGGACTAGATGACCTTTAAAGGTCCATTCCAACCCAAACTATTCTAGAATTCTGTAAAAGAATTTCAAGGCAAAGAGTAGCTTGGCAGAGGTGGATGGGATTACCAGCCTGATTCAGACATCAAAACCACGGATGAAGTTTTCACTGACTTCACAGGGCCCTTGTTAAGATCTTTTATTTTGGTACTCTGGACCTCGCTGCCCCTTCCACACTCTAAGGCACTCAAATGGGTCGCTATCAGTCGGACACTTGAGAGTAACACATTTTCTTCTACAGTCAAAGCACAAGATGCTCATACATGCATATTTCTCTCGTTCAGCTGTATGCTGTTCTTATTCTTGAGTTCACTACATCCCACCCATGTATATTATACAGGAAGAATGAGCATAAATTATGGTGTTGTGTTACTAATTGATTGCATATATTGTCATAGCCCATGAATTTCCAACACTAACTTCAACAGTTGAAAGACAAAATCAACATAATATTGTAAATTAAAAACAATTAAGAAAACCTGAAGTAATTTAAATTGTGATCACTTAGAACGTGAGGCATTTACTTATTCAAAGATTTCTTTTGGAGCCGTGAGAAACAAAACGCTTTTAAAAAATAAAAATAAAAGGTAGAACTAGTGATTCTTTGAGATACATTACTTGTTAAGGAGAAAGGGAAACACATTTAGCATTTATCAAAGTGTTTGTTTCATTAAATAGCTCTAGAGCTCTGTCTCGGGATGACCCCTTTGTATGGACAGACCTTCTACACCTGCTTAAATTCCTTGGAGATAGAAGATGGATTTAAACAACTGCCTGTTCTTGAACTGATGCTTAAGTGCACTTCCAGTCTTTGCAACATCACAGGAATTTTAGAAGCCAGTCTATAAATGTTTTTACAGCTAAAGACACAAATAGGTGCCTAATGGGACTCTCAAAAACATGTCCCAAAATCTCCATGAAATCAATCCACGTTACAGCATCTAAAAAAAGACCATTGATTCCCAATCTGCATTATTAAGCTTCCTTCAAAAAAAATCTGGTCCTTGAAGATTGTTCTGTAACCCTTGCACTCCAGCCAGGGCAACTGAATTTGTTAAGGTGGGTACAAACTTATGTATGCTTGGGTGTGCATGGGGAGGTCTAATATGACATCCACGTCCTTAGAGTAGCATGGCAGCTTTTTTATTAAGAGAAAATATGTACACTGTCCAAAATGCTTATTTTGACAAAGGAGATCGGTAAATTGTTCTCTATTTTGACTTGTAACCCTCTTGCCCCAGTAGAACTGTATATCGTATAAGTAAATACATGAATCATGTAGTCCTCCCCCTTTTTTTTTCTTTTGCAAAAGGGAAATTAAAAGGGCATACACTGTTTTCTGTTCCAAACCAAAATTATCATCATCACCACAGAAAAGCAACTCCTACATATTTGCTCTTCAACCTTACGGTTTCTTGTGGGAGCCAAGCATTTGTTGAAAAAGACGACAGTAAGACCATAACCCATCACTCCTTTTCAAGCGCAATTAACTACATGGAACATCACTCAATCAGAGGCAAATCACTTATGTTCTTTCAAGGTTGTGAAATTATGGATTTCAGTGGTCAATAATCATGGCAATAATGTCAAAATTAACAAAATGCTGCAATGCCAAACAAACGAAGCATCATCATTTACAGTCTGTTCTTGTTATTTTCAACATTCATCTCTCTGTGGGGAGAGCAATATGGGAATTGTGGGGATTGTAAAGGGAAAAGAGGGAAGGAGAAGAAGGAACGATCAGGCATGCTTCGTATCTGTCACGAACGAGAAGACAAAATATTTCTTTCCTCTTCAGGAGCCAAGAGAGTTCAAGGAGGAGAAAATCAGCACAACTGAACGCACGCACAGTAAGTTGCTGACATTGTATAGTATTGTCTGCATTATGACTGTACAATACCACACAGAGCTGATGAGTTGTGACAATACCACAGAGCTATCTTCATCTGAAAGAACGTGAAGATGTTAATAAAACTGCCAAATATCAGAACATCACATCTGTTCAGTTTTGTTTGTATGAGACTTCTCCATTCACTAAACAAATCTGTCTTCTCAGTGTAGCTCTAATGGGTCACACAGGAGGGAAGCAGCCCAGAAGAAGCTGCAAACCCTTCAGGGAGCCTGTCAGCTAACTCAGTAACAAAATTCTTATCTATATTTTCCTATTAGTAACAACAGTATATAACTCATTTGCACAGCTCTTCTTTTTCAGTCTCAAAGCGTCCCACAAAACAGATAAATCAACATTCCTATTTTAAATATAGGCACTCCGAGATAGGGAAAAATGACACGTCTCACCAAAGTAACCCAGCACCAAAGGCATAACTGTAGGAAGAGCCCTGGTCTTCCCAGTCGCAGCCTGGGGCTCCACAATGAAAGGCATAAGAAGAGCCCACGATTAGGTTCAGTGGCCCAGAGATGGAAAACAAGTGAGCTCTTCAAAAGGCAGCCTCACACAAGGAAAGGTTAGAAAAGCACGAACATAGTTGGACGCACGATGCTAACCGATTTTCAGTTACAAACTAGATCAAGTTTGCGTCTTGACAATTTTCTCTACAGATTTTTATCCATCTACATTAACCAAACCTGAAACTTCCTGTACCGCGTTTCCTTACTATGTACAACTTGAGCTTAATAAGTCATCGCCAACTTTGCAAACACTGACTGAGAGCAATGGGCTTATCAAGGCTCAGTTAACCAGGTTTCTCACAAGAGTGAATGCACACCATAAACCACATTTTCAACTTGTTCTGCGAATGTGCCCCTGCAACGTAACCACGCTGCCTAAATGCACCAGTTCTTCACTAACTGTCCCAGTTGACTTGTTCAATATTCAGCACCTAGTATATTTTGAATTCTAGTAATCTGGCTGCATGACTGTAAAATTCCTCAACAGTTCATTTTACGCCCAGCTTTTCACGAGCAGTGCTCTATAAATTGCAGGACCAACTTCTTAGCTTCTATTTGTGTTAAAATCAAACATCTGCTTTTCAAAACCAGGCTCACGTATGCGTGTTCAAAAATCAAAACGCAAGAGAGGTGGCTGAAGAGTCAGCAGCAACAAAACGGGATAGCAGCAAAAGATCTGTAAAGCCTTAGCTCGCGTCCCTTGGCGAGTTAAGAGTTTGGGCTAAACATGCATTTTGGTCCGACTTGGGAAAATGAAGTGTCTTCTGTCCTTCTGCTATAATCCACCTAACCAGCAGGGAAGCAGTACGGATGGTCATTTGGGGACACTGCATCAATCTCTCCTGGCAAGAATGGCGACTGCTGCACCGTATTAGGAAGAAAGGAGATGAAAGAAAGAAGGGAAAGATGAAAAATCCACGGAAACCACATTAGAATCAGAGTAGAATTTAGTGATTTCATTAGGGCTTGATCCAGTTATTAATATTACCAGAAACTTTAAATTAAGTCTTTCATTACTTTTTGTACAATTTTCCTTACAACTTTCAGTAAATAGTATTTTAGACATAAAGCCAGTAGTAGGTATTGTTATATAAGTGCAGTATTCTAAAAACAAATAGCTACTTATCTAAAATCAAAAGAAATTTGAAAAGCATCTGATCTAGACATAACAATATGTAATAACAGTGTAAAGGACACCATGAGCTAGCTAACAGACAACATAATTACTTCTCAGGCTTTTATTGCCTGGAAGTTAAGATTTTTTTCCTGCTTTGTGGGGGGGGAAGGGGTTTTTGGGGGGTGGTGGTGGTGGGTTTTGGGGGGTTTTTTTTTGAATGTCATTCAAGTTTAAACAGTCCAGTAAATTTTCTGATGTTTCTTCCCTCCTGCTCCTTTTTCATTTGCAGATTGCATTATTATGCAGAAAAAAATCTTGTGGCAAACTAGTTTTCTGCACTTGGTCACAATGAGCATAGCTTGGAAATGATGCATCAGCCTAGGAACAATAGAATAGCGAAGAACTGAATGATTATATTTGGGAATGGCATACACCCTGGGACAGCTGCAGAAAAGCCATGGCTGGACACACTTTCTCTTGAAATATGTAAGTTAGGTTCGGCTGTGGGACATGAAAGAAAGTTTTATGCTGGCTCTTCAGTTCTTTGTTATGTTACATAAGCTCCCTTCCCCCTTCATTTTCATAACAGTACATAAATATTTTATGAACTATGGTCTTTGAACTGTGTTTCTCTGACCTATTGACTGATTCTCATTTGCCTCTTTGAAATTGTATCTCATATGCTATGAGAAATTAATCATCTTTGTCTGTCAAAAAAAACCCAACAAAAAACCCACAACAGCAATTCTGTTGTTGCCAATGCGACAGGTCAACTCGAAGGACAATAGATTTCCACTTAATGTTAATATCAGGGTTGCATGGAGACAATTGTATCCTGATACATTAGAAGCAGTAAAGCTCAAACAGCTTTTAATACATTCATTCATATTGGAATATTTGCAGGGTCAAGTTCCTGCATTCAGGTTCCTGATTCTGATCAGAGTCTCAAAACCAGGTTCTTTAACATTGGAAGTTGAGAGTTTGTTATGTCTTTTGCAATTAAAAAAAAAAAAAAAAAAGCAAGCCCACCACCACCTGAAACTCGTTTTTCTCTTGGTCTCATGCATCAGTACAAGGTGGGACACACTTCAAATCTCAGAAGAAGAAAAATGAGAAAAATACCTCTAGCTCTACTATGACAGAAGGACATAAACAGAAATGGCAAAACAGGAGTTCGATCGAGGAAGGCACAGTTCAGACGTTTACACAACCTCTAATATAGATGCAGATATTCTGGTGATAAGAAACAGAATCCTGGCACCAACAAAATAAAAAGCACTGTGTTTTGCTCATCCACCTGTTTTTCTTTTGCTTTTCTAGCTGAAAAAAATATTTTTCTTTTTTGCTATCTTCTCTTGCGATGGGGAAAAAAAAAAAAATTCTCATTCTCTCCTTGAAACTGCAATTTCCAAGGTGTGTTACTGAGACAGGAAAAATGAAACAAAACAACAAGCTCACAATGTTAAAAATTTCAAGTGCGTGACTATTATGGAGCTCTTGATTAGCCTATAGATGGAAAAAATAGATTTAAATTAGCTTGCTGAACAAGCGGAATCATGCGAGGCATACTATACCTTTTAATAAAACCCCAAAATGCATATACACTATTTCATGCTCTCACCAGAAAAAATGATATCTCCCACTCACTCCCTCAGGAATGTGCTTACAAAATTCCACTTCTCCTGACTCAGTAACTCCTACTTCAAAATTCTTCCCAATTATGGCCATGTTTTCAGCTGCTTGTTTAAAAAGCCTTGGATGGCCTTTTATTACCTGCAGACAGTTTATTTTCTAGAAAAGAAACCCAAAAAATGAAACACTATGCCTGCACATTGCACTTTTCCATCCTAAAGTAAACTGGCAGCTAAAGAAGCAAAATACAGATTCAGGGAAGGTGGAATCTCTTGCTTTGTCTCAAACTTCCCTTGAGACGTAGGACGAAGTACACAGGACTCCGACTCTCTAATAAATAGTGGCATCCTCTTGAGATCTTATTCTCTCTAGCCCCTCTCAGAGGTTGCCCGCCCCAAAGAAAATTTGCCTTGGTCCTAGCAGAAACCTAGTTTCAATGATAATTTAAGTTAATACCCCAGACTGTGATCCGAGTTGGCAAGGACAAAATTACGTTCCCTTTTGCTCCCTCCGGCACCTGGGCAGTAACCTCTGACTTCAGAAAGGTGACAGATTTGAGCAAGGTAGAAGCATCTTAAGCCCCGTAGCTAAGCTAAAATGAATTTGCCCATCACAGCTCTTCATTCTAGCAAACCAGAATAATAATTCAGTTCTCCTCCTCCCACAGAGCATTGTGAAGCCAACCTTATGAATGTCTCTAACGCTGCGTGAAATCCTTTTCTTGTCCCTCAAGCGGGGTCCGTTACCCGGTGTGCAATGAGCCCATCTCACACACATAGCTAGCACACCTCAGTTAGCACACCGCAGACTTTTTATTACTCTCCGAGCAAAAGCTATCAGTACTTTTACGTTTACACTTGGTCGCTCTTACTTCTACTGGTTCTTGTCCTTTCTTTTTACTGCGCGTATTCTGTGGGGAAGGGGCTTTGGTTGGCAGGGGGCCTTCCTGCCCGTGGGTGGGTTTTTTACCATGCTAAATAGGATACTTCACCTGTAGTTCAAGTAGTTTTTTCTTTAGCTTTGTCGGTGGTTTCTGTTCTCTTAGTGCTTATCTTGTACTCACTTATACGGCCGACTTACCGTGTTTCTTCCCCCAGGGCCATGCCCAGTTAACTCTCTGCAGAGGTTGAATAATGTCTTTGGTTTCATGCCTTGCATACCCCCTCATTCATCTCACCAGAGCCTGCCTGGGATTCACCACCCTTGGTGCATCTCACCCCTCAGTAAACAATGTTTTGATGAGACTACGCTTTGACAGAAGCAGCTATGGAGGGCCAAAGCTTTAAGACCGAAGTAGCCGCAGTCTCCGTGGTTCAGGGTCTTTCTCAAACATCTGTGATGACAATTACAGATACTGGATTTCTCGTCCTTTGTCCCTCTGAAGATGGCTTTCAAAAATTCCTAGGGCGAGTCCAGGGTGGGAGGGTTGGTTACAACGGAGAAGGACAGAAAGAGGGGGAGGTCAGGCCCCTCTTCCCTATTTCCTCCCTTTCGCCGTTTACCCGCGTCACCAACCAGCGTATTGGTGCTACGGGGGCTCTTTCGCCCTGCGTAAGCACGGGCAGCACGAGGACGGCAGCACCGTCTCCCTCTTAGAAAAAGTTCTGCTCTTGGCTCAACCGCAGCTTGTCCTCTTGCTTCGCTGGCTCTTGCATTATCATCCGCCTACACAAATTAAGACATGGTTTCTTTCCTTCCTCACTTCCTTAAATAATGAATTGATGAGGTGCAAATTTAGAAGCAAGTGGTATCAGCAAACGCACACAGCCTGTGAACGTTTTTTTCTTAAAAACTAACGCCTGCGTGCCATAGATAGTAAATAGGTTAAATTATCTATTTCAGTGAAGGGAAGCAATCTGTTCCCTCCCTGTCTGTTTTCTGGCATGGCAAACTCCGGTTGTACCACGTGAGCTCAGAAAACTCAGGTTTTTCGCCAGGATCCTCGGTCCCAACCGGGGACAGAAAACAGGAGGGGACACACCGTTAAGCTGCAGTCAGTTTTTTGTGTGTTTGCGTGTGTGCATTTCTCTGGTTTTTGGGTATTACCTGTCTTCAAGTGCCTACCACTTACCTAAATAGACTGCCTGGGTTTATTTAGATTTATTTAACTAAACTACTAATTTAAGGAAATCCACATTGTTATTTCTAAACGGTATATCAAATTATAGCTTTAAAGGAGTGACATTTTATGTTTAACAAATTATTTCTATTTTAATAAGTCATATCTTTTTCATTAACTATGGCAAAACCATGTGTGTGTATTAAATAAAATCTTGTAAATAATGGCTTCACTGGCTCTTAAATTTAGGTTCATCTAGCTAACAAAACAAAGACATATTAATGTAAAAGTACACTAATGGAAAAATTATGTTTCTGAAATGCACACCAAATACTAGGAAGGTACAATCATTAACAATTAAGAAAATTAGTAAATCACCTAATCGGGACTTCATCTCTGGAGATGCATGAAGTTTTATCTCTGGCTAAGGTCATTTGCTTGCTTTGTTTCTTGCGTGTACCACGCGTGAGATGGACCCACGTACTTGACATTATCAGCATACTGCACTGTACCTCTGGCTCTTTACCAGCTTTCTAAGGCTGTCCTGAGCATCTGAAGAGTCATGATGAGCGTAGAAAACGTACATGACTCCTCTATCATGGTGTATCACCTTTTTTCCCCTTCTTTCTGCAGGCATGGAGAGGACATTGCCACGACAGGAGGTGGCATGGGCTGAGCATGTTGCGTTCCTAGTCCCTGCCGCTGACTGAGCACCACTTGCTCGACAGAATGGGAACGCAGAGGAAAACATGAAGCACACCTTCCCGCGTGAGTTACATACGTTGACTCAGCATGACCCATACACCCAGCACAGGGGTGGGAGATGAAGTACAGTCGCCGGCTGTCTTTGGCAAAAAGAATAAAATAAAAACCATAAAGTAAACTTAAAAAATTACATTTTTGAGCCATTAAAATAAGTCTTTGTTTATACTGATTTATATTTACAGTAAACTTTTCTAGAGTTCATTTCCAAGTAATCTCTTTCCTTTGCTAAGGTTTCCTGAAAGAAATGATTGAAATTTATTATATGAAGTCTGCGGTGTTTGGGCCATTTGCATAAAATATGTTAGTATACTTTTAAAGGATGTGAAGTTAAATTTATGCTCTGCTCATTTAGACTCAGAATTTGAATACTTTCCAATATGAAGTCACTAACTAGTCTGCACTGGACCACTGTAAGCCTGGAGTATTTCCATTCATGTCAATGCAATTGATGTTAGGTTATTAATTGTGAAGGGCAGCAGGTTTTGATGCATTGGAGGTTTGGGGGCGAGACAAATCGACTGCAATTAAAGCATGGCTGTTGAAGTCCAAACTGCTGAAAGATTTCTTTGAAAAGGCAACAGTTTATACAGGAAAATATTTTTCGTTTGGATCGGAGTACAATAGACAGACACAGTTTCTGTATGTCATTAGCAGCTGATAAGCCTAGAGCAGACGGCGGAGGGGAAATATTTTAATTCCATTCCTGCCTGGCCAATGTTGTACCAGCACCAACTGTTTCAGACACTTCTGCAGCATGGTAATATTTGCAAGTGTTTCCTTCAAAAATGTGCAGAATTTAATTCCAAGTACGCAGGACTGTTATGACACAACTTATCAACTGCTACCAAACACAGCAGATTCAGACCACACTTGTTCCATTTGCTAAATTCAAAATTTCCCACGTGCAAGCCAAGGGAATTAGGCTAGACAAGGGTGCGGTTTTTTGTACACTTTTTTTTTTTTTTTAAAAGCCAACTACTATGGCCATGTTCATTTGTTGCCAGAAGATTGAAAGTTCAAGTGAGACAGCAAATTTATTTTCCATAGAAGAACGGTGGCAGAGAAAATGAAAACTTTTATGTCTCCCTTGCTAATCTTTTTCTAGATACCAAAACTTTACTTGGCATTCAGTATTCCATTATTTTCCCTTTTAAATTGGACACAAGACAGTTCTTTTAAAAACTACTTCCAATTATGTACACGATCACTTGGTATAAATCATTTTAAAACTAGAACTCTTCTGCCATAATTTTCATTTGGATGATGATTCCTAATACAGTAGTTGCACTTTACAAAAATTAGGTCAGGCAATACATTAAGAAGGCCAACAGGCATCTATTCTACAGACTGTTCTATCATCACTGCAGGGAAATGACAGTATTTCTTTATTAGGAGTAATGTATTTTTGAGCATGGAAGTTCTTCTAGGAAGCCTTTTTAAAAGGCTGGGTACTTCTTTAGCACTTATTATTTTGAATAGTGAAGGTTGAAAATCTTCAGCACTCTCTTCTGAAAATTATGAGTAACACTCAATTTTACCAAATCACAGTGCTGTGCACAGAATCTGGCCAATTCACAAGGATGTTTTATTAATGTTAAAGAAAAAACACAACAAAAACTGCTAATATACAAGAAACCGGAATCCCTGGCTGAGCGACAGATCTGGCCCTCCCCAGTAACGCTAGTTTAAATGAAGAAACTGACAATTTCAATTTTTTATGATATAATCTTGATGGTTTCAGTCTAGTAAGGGATTATTTTTCCTACCTTCTCCATCATAATCCATGTTCTTTGGAGAGGAAGAGAAGAAACTCTCAATTAAGAACACAATTAAGAACTTGCATGTTTTACTTCTGAAACCAAAATCCAATTCACTGATAATAAGTGACAATTCCATTTGACCTGTTGGAGTGGGTCAGAGGAGGCCACAGAAATGATCAGAGGGCTGGAACACCTCTCCTACGAGGAAAGACTGGGAGAGTTGGGGTTGTTCAGCCTGGAGAAGAGAAGGCTCCGGGGAGACCTTATTGCGGCCTATCAGTACTTAAAGGGCCTTATAAGAAAGATGGCAGCAAACTTTTTAGCAGGGCCTGTTGCGATAGGACAAGGCGGAATGGTTTTAAACTAAAGGAGGGTAGATTTAGACTAGATATAAGGAAGAAATTTTTTACAATGAGGGTGGTGAAACACTAGCACAGGTTGTCCAGAGAGGTGGTAGATGCCCCATCCCTGGAAACATCCAAGGTCAGGTTGGATGGGGCTCTGAGCAAACCTGATCTGGTTGAAGATGTCCCTGCCCACGGCAGGGGGTTGGACTAGATGACCTTTAAAGGGCCCTTCCAACCCAAACTATTCTATGATTCTACAATTCTATGATTTTGCTGGACATGATTCAAAAGAAAATAAAGGTCATATTACTATTAGGTATTAGCTATAGTAGAGGAAACACCTGGAGCATGCCTGATTGGTCATCTCTAATCTTTAAAACCTAATGAGGCCCCAACAGTAATTTTGTAGAAAATGTCCTTGCTGTTAAACACTGTATGTCTACTTCAAAACACCTGAAAGCTTCAAGTGGTCTTTTAAGAAAATGCCTTCATATGTCAATGTCCATTAATTCCTGAAATTGGTCTTTCCTCAGCAGAGAAACAAAGTAATGAGAATATTAAAGAGTACAAGTGTACTTGTACTGTTGAATACAGGAGCTGTACCTGCATATTAGCTTTCTGGCCCTGAGTATGATTTATGCAATACAGACAATTTTCTGTGAAGAAATATCCTCAAGCAACTTTATCTTGAAGGTCTAGGAGCCACAAGGCTCAGGCCCACCTATGGAGAAATTACAACTTGTAAAAGACCAATCCTTCCTTGCTCACTATCGGAAGTAGACAACTGAGATTCAAACCAGGACAGCCTGGTTTCCCGGCTTGTACCTGCCTTGTTCTGCCAGCTTCAGCACAACAACAGAGGTGGGTACAGAGAAGGTTCTGTCCACTCGTTTTGGTAATTTTTCGCCTCATTTCTTCAGAGAAATATAGAAACAAATGAAGATTGGACAATCAACCTGTCTTCATTTAATCCCTGCAGATGACATCCACTAACACTCCAGCATAGCAGGATGCATTGACAATGGCATGGTTCATTTGACATTGTAATGCCGAAACCCGAGATAACTATTTTGTCTGATGAACCAGAAACACAGAGAAGGGAGAGCAGAAACACCTCAAAACCCAAAAAAACCAAACACCCAAGACTCCAAAAGCCCATGGCTGAAAAAGACATCGTGAAACGCCCATATGATTTCCTTAACTAATCCTGAAAATATATCCAGCAAATTCAAGTTCTAAGATAAAGAATTTGGAATAAATATATTTAAGCTACAGGCTTTTTCATTCTTAAAATACATCTGTGAGGAATAAGTAAAAGCAATTGGGTTAATTATATTTATAGTGATTATTTTCGTATGGGTTATGAATGCATTTTTAAGGTGAAATTTATACATTTCGTTACCTGTGCAGACTGTGAATTTGCGCCAGTAGAACTGCTGCATTGCCTTTTGGACAGGAGAGTTGAAATTCAAAACGAACTGGAATTAATAGCCTGAACTAAACAGAAGGCAATTCACTTGCAACAAGTGCAACGTAGTGCTTCTAGGTAGGAATAATCAACTGCACAAACTTCTTTTCTCGCAGGAAAAAAGATCTGGGGCTTACTGATAAGCCAATCTGAAGATGAGTCAGCAATGACTTGATGTTGTGGAAAAAAAGCATCATCTTATTGGGATGTATAAAAGTGACTGGTTAAGTAAAACATATGACGTCCTATTTAAAGTAAGGCAATAAAACAACTGACAAAGGTTTTCCAGGTCTGTTAGAGCAAAAGGAAATGCATTTGCTTCATATCCAAACATTCAGACAAGAGAGGGGACACACTTCAAACTTGGCTGTTACCTTATTATGGTTTGGGGTGGCTTGAGTACGCTTTGACCTGCACTGTACCAGAACCTGGGTGTTCTAACAGGAACAAACCCATAAGGATAATCATCTTGTTTTAATTTGCAGGTGACAGCTTCACTGGTAAAAATAGTTCAAGATCTGTTGTTCTCCTGACATCTCCTACCCATCAGCAGTGGAAAAAAGAGTCATACACTCTGACACACAGATGCTTTGGCCAGATTTTCTGCCGAGGTCAATTGATGCCAGTAAAGGAGTTGATGTACTGCCTTCTAATTACTGAACAGTGAAAACATTTTAGAAACTTCGGGATTTAGAACAGAGTGTCGAGGCAGTACTGGTCAAACTTCAAGTGGAACATTGTGGCCTCTTCCGGGTGTCACTTTTCATGAAAAATAGGCCCAAATATAAAAAGCCCAGAGGAGAACGTTAAGAGTCATCAGAGGTATAGAAACCAAGATCTATGTGGAAAGACGGAAAGAACTGATTTTACTCAGGCTAGAGAAGGGAGGAACAGAGACATGATAATAGACTTCAGACATACAGGAGATTTATCGCCTTTTTGTAGCAAAGTAAGTTCTTCGCTTGGAAATTGTCAAGAGATCATAGGCTTAAACTGCAGCAAGAAAGATGGAAGTTAGGCAATTTAAAAGCTATATAACTGAAATTATAGCTAAGACTGCCTGGGGCACGTGTGGAAATCTTTGATGAAGGTTTTTAGGAACAAGTTAGTCCCACATATTTTAATAATATTTTTGTTACAATTTCCTAAAGTAGGATGGATAGGTAATCCATTAAGATTTCTTAAATCCTTGTATTCTAGAGGTATCTGTATGGATACAAAGCAGCGAACGCCAGTTTGTTCTCTCCATTCCTAACTGGCCAGAAGCAAGCCAGCTTCAGCTCAGGAGCCGTACAGAAAACCATCCAGAGAGCACGAGCTGTGCCTAAGCCAGTCAGCCCAGCTGAGATTCTATTAAACATAACCCACTTAGCCGTGCAGCGAAAGCAACTGGATCCACAGAGAATAGCTGAGAAAAACCAGTCTGAGCAGCACAGCGTTTAATTTGTTCCTTGAGACGGCAAGTTCCTCCCCGCTACTGGAACGCTGGCAGCGCCTGCGGGAGCCGGGTCCAGCAAAGCCAGCCATCGTGAAGAGGGGCTGAGCCCAGGACGCTGCAGTCGTAAAAAGAACATCTGCTTTTCTGAAAACACCTTGTTCTCGTATCAGATTGCAAACCTAAGTGTAACAAATCTCCCTACACTGCTAAGACAAGCTGGCAGGAGCAGAGAACTAAATTCCAGGACTTGTAGTAAATCAGCGAAGCATGGTTTGGTTTGAATAAAGAAGAGTGAAGTTAAAAGGTGAATAATCTTGCCTAAATATCATATCACATCACATATCATATCATGTCATATCTAATTAGAAACCCCTGAACTGTTTCCAAGTGCCTTAGGTTTGTTTTCTTTTCAAACATTCTTAGGATTAGCACAACCTTTGTAAAGTTCCTTCTTCTCCCTGTTAGTATTACCTTTTCTCTTCCAGTTCTAAAATACTGTGCTGATAACAAGCTACAGGGTAAAAACCAAGTATTTGTTAGAAAATCTCCTTTGACAGCAGGCTTCTAAACTGTTTTAAAACATTTTCAGAACTGCGCAAGGAGTATTATCTATGATACTCCTGAAAGTGTATTTACTACTGTGATCAGCTATAATTAATCCAGCCTTAAAATGCTCTGATAAGGCAAGTATAAATGTTCTTACCTTGGAGCTACAAAAGCTGCATGCATGCATGCATGCCGGTAACTGATTAACATGAACATAAATTCTGATTGTGTCTGAAAGATACATCAAGCTTGCTATTCAGCCAAAAAATACCTGAAGAATTAGAGAGAGAACTAAAGGACAGGGTGATACGATTCTTTCTTGGGGAGAAGACTCGGTTTGGCTCCCCCTTCAATTGGTGCCGGAGACAGGATCCTGAGGGAAATGAAGAAAATGGATTTAAGTCTGGGCAGCCAAATTGATTGGCCTTGGAAGCAGACAGAAGATTCCAACAGGACAACCTGGTCTGCTGGTATCCAGGAAAGCCTGGAAGATGTTTGGGAGGCTGCAAAGGTTTAAAACTGATTCTGGAACAACCTGAAAGGCTCAAATGTTTTGGGGGGATAGTGTGAAAAAGGTCAAAGAGGCATCCTGAAGGATGGAAGGGAAGTGTTGCACAGAGAACCAGTATTACTATGGACATAACCATCTCCTCTGCTTTTCCCCTAGAAGGACGGGAGATTGCAGAAGGAACTGGCAACCGGGTCAAGTTAATAAATGTTGATTAAATTTCAGAAACCTCCCCTGCTCCAAACCTGTAACAGCAATGTCATAGGAAGGTTCACTGATGCAGATGTGCAAACTGAAGCTTGGACAAGTTATGCTGCCTGCCTGCAGCCATAAAGGCAATCCAAGAGAAGATTTAGACCAGGACAGATGTGGTAATCCTTGTAGTATGCGCTAGCTACTATCCCACTTCTCCCCAGCCCCCGAAAATAAACCAGCAGAACTCTGCTGGATACAGCTCTTCATTCGTTATTTATTTCCCTAGCTGTCAGAAAGCATGCATGGTAAGGCTCAAAGAATTTTATTCAGCACATTTTACACACGGGGCGGGGGTAGCAGTCATATATTTTAAGTGTGTAACGAAGGCGTTTTGAGTCACCTCCTCAGAGATATCCATTTATCTCCACTGACTAT
>NW_009199703.1:0-14715 GCF_000690835.1 Fulmarus glacialis | reverse complement strand
CAGGAGTAGGGTATATGTAACGGCTTGATTACTCTCTAAGGGGTGAATTGCACAAAAAAAGCTGCTTTTCATGGTGCCAGCCATATTATTTTCAACTACCATGTTTTTCTTAACTACCACGAAACTTTGCATTATGAATACCAAAATTCATGTTTGGCATGAATACCTGAATTTGAAAATATTCAAAATGTTTGGGTTTTTTTTGTTTTCCATTCGTATGTTCCATATAATAATTTAAATCAATGATTCTAACACAGGAACTTATTCTTAATTTACAATTACTATCAACCTAACTGCATTCAGAGTTAATTAGAAAAAATACCTCTTCTCACACAAGCGACCCTACCATCATGCCTATGCTACTGTCATCTTATTTTGTAAAACACACGTACATCACACAAGAAACACAAACCAAACCAGGAAACAGCTTCCTCCTCGTTAACAGGGAAGGAAGAGGGATTGTTCACCATTTTTCCTCTTATGTGGCGGGTGCCTTCACCCTACAGGGAAGGCTTCCTAACACATGAACCTGGGCAAATGATCCCAAGGTCAGACAGTAAAATCTTTGTCATCTGACCGACTACTTAAATTTTTTTCTCCTGTATCTGCTGCTGACCCTAAATACATTTATTACGAAGATCAATAATTTTCTAAAGAGCAGAAATGCCCCCCAACCCCCCCCCAAAACCCAACCATGACATGAAATCATTTCACACAGAAATGCGTTACTCTGATTTTTTTTCTTTTAAGATGTCTCAGACTGGCTTGTTTATTAAGAAAAACAAAGCAAAATAGCCCACAAACTTAATTTTGCCTTGCCTAAGCTGACTCACCATGGTTAATGGTAGCAAAATATATGTTTTTGTTACTGAAGTGAGCAGGTATGACTCAGTTACATTGAGGACGAGTGTTGAATAATAGAGTGTCATCTTCACATGGCAGTTTTTCAGATTGAAAAGCACTATAAGGACTTGCACAGAAATGCGACATCTATACAAACAAAACCATTAAATCAGCTTACTGGTAAAGATCATGCCTAGTTAACAAATGCAGCGTAGGAGATAACAGCCGGAATTCAGACTATTAAACTCCAGCGCACTTCAGGGTCACATGTAGTAGCAGCAGGCAGAGTACCAAAAGGATGCTGAAGAAAGCCACTTGGCTTCTCGTAACAACACAGATAAGAGCCTTGAAGTTAGCATAGAAGACATTAACATGCTACTTGAGCTACATTTCCCGAGTGGAAAATAGCCAATGTTTTGCATGGCAGAAATATAATGTACTCTATAGAAAGCTCTGAGCTCAAAGCAAGCAGAAGTGTTTCTACTGAAAATGGCCATGAAAGCATTTGACTCCTCCAAATGGAGGCTAAAAAGCCTGCTGCTGCCGGGCTCCGGGCTGCAGTCACCTCAACCCTGGCAAGATTCATTCTGCAAAGCCTCATCACAACCAGATAAAGCAGTCCCAAAGTTTCCAATTGATACAAGGAACACGAAAACAGAAGCCGGTAACAATGGAAACCCGATACATGAACCTTGTCTCAGGTGGCAAAACCATACAAAACATTGAAATCAACAGAGAACCTGAAAACTCTGAGAGATGCTACATGCAGTTGCACCGTGGGAAGCTCATTACTGCCAAAGGTTATAAAATGAAATCTGTGACAGAGTAAAGACTCAACAGGCTATAACAGCACCAAAGAGTATTACATAGAATCACAGAATCATTAAGGTTGGAAAAGACCTCTAAGATCATCAAGTCCAACCATCAACCCAACACCCCCATGCCCACTAAACCATGTCCCTAAGCGCCTCACCTACACGTCTTTTAAATACTTCCAGGGATGGGGACTCCACCACTTCCCTGGGCAGCCTGTTCCAAGGCCTGACCGCTCTTTCAGTGAAGAACTTTTTCCTAATGGCCAATCTAAACCTCCCCTGGTGCAACTTGAGGCCATTACCTAAGCTCTTAGTCATTACGTAAGACTGCATCACTTACAGCATATATCTGGTATTACCAAGATGGCCAAATATTCCTCAGTTTACCACAGAGGCTCATTCTTTTTAATCTTAAATGAAGCCTTAAAGGTTTTGCCATATAAAAGGGCCAAAATCGTATCGTTACAAAATTAAGAACCAAGGAAATGTTATCTTCCTTCTGCACTGTATACAGGATCGAATTTTCATCTTCCTATTAAAATGAATTCCGTATTGTAGCAGCAGCAACAACGAAGTTAAGACAACGACAGAAATAAATCTCACAAATTGTATACCTGCCTCAGTGAAGTACAGACCTGACACACGTAAGTCTCTCTATCTTTAGTAATGTATATACTTCCTGCATAGATCCGGTAAAAGTACAGGCGACTATTCTGAATTTGAGATACAATGCTAAATTTAGTGGTGTTATATTCTTACCAGCCTGCTGTCTTCTTAAAGAAACAAGACTTTAATAGGGCTGTAATAACGATGACTTAGGAGAGCGAGTGTTCAGACTGGTTAAGAGGGCCAGAAACCAAGCAGGCAAAGACTCCAAATACTTTATTTTTTGCCTAGAGTACTTCTACAGGGGGAGAAACAACACAGAAGGTGCTCCTTCCTCCCCTCCACCAGAAATTTTATTGCGACGAATTAGAACCATAAAATAATTTAAGTCGGAAGCGACTCGTGGAGGTCATTTGGTCCAAGCCCCTACAAAATTCCAAGCTCAACCAGGCTGCTCAGGGCACCCTTTAAATTTCTCCCAAGGATGGAAATGGCACAACCTCTCTGAGCAGCCTGACCTAGCCTTGATGTGACCAGAGCCCATTGCCTTTCTTCCTTTCCCCGGGCACCTCTGAAAGAACCTGCTTCTGCCTTCTCCGTTCCTCCCAGGAGGAGGATGAAGACAGGGATGGGATTCCCCTCAGCCTTGCCTTTTGCACAGTAACAAACCCAGCTCTCAAAGCCTCGCCTTGCGTGTCAGGCCGTGAGAAAACTGAAGAAAAGCATCTTACAGGAGAGTAAATTCTAGAAGCAGACTGCAAATCAGAATGAATCTGAACTGATGGTAGTAAGGTAAGTGCAAAAGTCAAAAAACTCTGCTTTGAGAGAAGCCAGCAAACATACTAGAATAGCTTTCTCTGAAGTCTCTTGAAAACAGGACCACGGAACAGTTAAGGAAGGAGCTGCCATTACGCTGTGGTCATGAACAAATTCACCAAACTAATTTCATCAGTTGACCCTTAAAAAGAACAAAAAAAAAAGCAGCAGCTATTTTTAAGAGGCGAGTGGAAATACGAAAAAGTTCATGAAACAGTTTTCTTAAGTTCACTAAAACTGTTGACTTGGTAAAGCTAGGGAATTTCCTAACAACAGTCTAGATTCCAATTTCTTGAATACTTTGGAATATTTTCTTATTTCCAGGAAGAAACAAACAATAAAAGAGAGTTTATAAAGTCAGTGTGTCCCTGCTATGTAATGTAAGTTGGCAGGAGGCCTAATTAGACAACCTCCAGAGGTCCCCTCAAACCCAGTTTTCTATGATTCCACGAACTATAATACACGACAAGTAAAACTAAGCGTATCAAATGTGATGGTAAGTATTGTTTTGACAAAGTTTATTAAATTCAGAGAGGCACAATTTGTGATATAACAGTATAGCTATTAGAGTATATTTAGTCTAAAGATACTACATTGCCTCCCCTCACCCCGAGACTCATTTTCTCCACTCCCTCCAGCTTCACATTTTCCTCAAATTGTAGTGTTTCTTCAAATTTGTAATTTTCTCCTTCTTCAAAACAGAAGGGAACTCATTTCTTATGAGAGCTTATTATCACAGAGATTGCCTCTACAGTAGTGCCTTGGTACCCACTTATGTTCTATAAATGTTAAGAAAAATTACATAATGTTATCTCATAATGGTACAATATTCTCTATCAGGGAAGAAACTCTTTAAAATATATAAATGTAGAGAAAGATAGACTGAATCTGAAAATGGACATGAGATTTATCTAGAAAACAGCTAATATTCTGATAAATGGATGTATTGGAATGAAAATGTACTCCAAAAAGCAGAACTGAGATTTCATTTTTTTTTTCCCCAAAAAATTAAAAATAAAAGCAAAATAAAAGCCAGAGCAATTTAGTTAGAATCCTGCATTTCTGTATAATCAGATTAAAATATCATCAAGAGATAAGGACTGTTTTGCTTTTAATACTAAATACCAAATATTTTTAATTACTGGAAAAAATACGTTTGATTCTTTCAAATATTTTCATGTTCAACAACGGGAAATTTCAGTTTTCCATCATGGAAACTGCCCGTATGCCATCGCTCTGTGCCATAATACAACAAACACTTAAGAGGAAGAAAACTTGATAGCATTAATAAATCGTATTTTGAAATAATCTTTACCATGTGGATCTCTACGCGCGAAAGGATACTCAGGCCACGCAACATGTACGACAGACGCTGGAAACTGATAACCGAGCAAGAGGCATTGCGAAGTCTGCCTTTCCCCTAGCGTCACGCGCAAGCTGAGACAGAAGGAGGGCGTTTGGGCCTGGTTCTACGTATCTGCTGAGGATTGTGACTTTCAGCAAGGTTAAGATTTGTGGGACCTTCTTTTGCAGTGTTTTTAATATCGTTTAAAGCTTCCAAAGATTGGAAGAAACGCTTCCATACTTATGCTTATAAATCTTAATAACCAAATAAACGTCTATGACTTATTATATGCCTTTTAAAGGAGGCATTGCACTGCTTTTTCCTCCAACACGTGGGATGGGAATGCACATTTGGAGCCTCAGACGTAAACCACGATTAGCTCCATGCTCCTTCTCACGTTCCTCCCCCCCGGCGCCCGAGGACCCCCGTGTCACACGCTTGCTGGTGCCACTGGTTCTGCAGCCTTCCCCCGTCCTTTCACAGCCCTGCCCATGTGCAAGATGCAGTTCACCTGCAGATCACAAGCCACCACCTACGAATACCACAGCGAGAAAGCTGCCATGGCGCAAATGTCTTTATTAATCAGGTGTTTAAGTGGAAGATAAATAAGGTGTGGGTTTGGTTCCTATACATTGATTTTCTGCCCCTAGGTTGAAAACAAAGGCTCTGGGGCCACAGCATACTTACAATATTAATATTGCCTACTTTAATGCTTATTACCTAATACAGCCTCTTTGTATATGCATTTGGGAAGATGAGTTCCTAGCTGAAGCATATTAAAAATGCTTCATATTAAAAATTCATTATCCCAGATTTGTTTTCTAACTCTAGCAACGTTCCCCTCCCCTCCCTAACCTAGAGCTTGATAAAATGGTGATAACAGCCTGAATTAATAAGCAGGTGATAGCTGACACAGTTAATTAACGTATTACAATTGCAGTTGAACTAGAATCATGAAACGTGTTTAACTTATTTCTTATTATGAGCCAGCAGGTACAATAAAGTTCCCTATTTAAAATTTTTCAATTTCATCACAGACCACGAAAAGTCAAAAGCTATTTTAGTCAAACCTCGATGGTTAAAACGTCTTTTATATTAATATTTAAAATTTGTTACCCATTAGTGTTATCTTGATTTCTTTCTGAACCCTTCATATTGCATTTCAGCCTACCAATTTACATTTACAGAGACAAGCGGAGGTCACCGGCCAGATCTACTGCCTTTTAAGTAAGAAAACTAATAAATTGGGCAGCTATTATAAAAAGACTACTGATACAGAGAAAGCAAACACATCCTACACGGGATCACTCACACAGGCGCAATCTTCGTTTACCTTGTACTATTTATATTAATGTAACGAATTAAGGCTGGTGAAATTACCTCATTCATTCTTAAGCACACATTCTAAAACTAAGCAAACTCAGCTCGGGATAGAAAATCTGACTATCAATACAAAACAAGGCAAAAAACCCCAGGGGAAATAGGAAATCTCAAAGATTTACAGCTAGGAATTAATGAGAAAGTGCTAGCTCCTCACATTGCAAGAAACTGCACTGGTCTGGAGTAGAACATGAAAAAAGCAGCAAGAAGTGTCATGCACTGAAAAGGCATGACGTGTCTTTAACAGTATTACGTGTCTTTAACAGTATCCATTACTAAACACTAAGATTTTAGATTTTTAATGGAAATTACCAGATTCTACAACAAATTATAAACTTTTCATACAAAAATCAATTCATGCCAATTACAAGGAAAAAAAAAAACGTAACTCCCCCAAATTTGAAATAGATTATTGTATTAGTTTGTCAAAAAGAAACAAACAAACAAACAAAAGATAACCACAAGTTCCATAAATCTAAAGATAACCACAAGTTCCATAAATCTAATGGCTTAGTTTTCATCCACTCATCTTTCTTGACATGTGGTAATACAAAATAAATGCTTATACTTTTCATTTATCATATTTTATTATGATTTTTATTTGCCTGTGCACATATTAATGAAATATTACTCTAAGGATATGAAATACTAAAATAAGAATGTCCTCAATTCTATGAGGACCGCTTTGCTAGGCACACATCATGGGAACAACAACAAAAAAAAGGCACATTTTAAATGGATTCAAGAACGATCAAACATTTTATGAGTTTAAAGATCTCCATTACCTTCAAACAATATTGTATTAACGTGTGCAGAGGCCCTGAGTCAACAAAACAAATCAAAATTGATTTAAAACCAGAAGTGCAGAAAACCTCAAAACCAGAACTAAGGTACACACAATCATGAAAACAAACCGCTGGGTCTGATATTGTCATCAACATAAGGGTCAGAAAGACAAAAAGAAAGCAGACAGATCTTTCCCTTCTTCTGACCTTTAGGTCATGAATCTGGCAAATCTTTCTATGAAATGTAAAGTATTTTAATGAAGACATGAATTTAATTTGTCCAAATTTTAAGTCCATCTAACTTGACCACCTTGGTCAAAATCCTTTGACATGAAAGTAAACCCCATCTTTTTACTACACAGTTTTATTTCCAGACACCCATCTCAGTTTCCCGTCTTGATTCGCTTAAAGGGTCTCATGAAGGAAGAGTAACACTGAAAAGTGAGAGTTGTTCTAACAGGAGCCCACCACTCCCACTCGTTCAAGTTATTGTTATAGGCAGCAATATGCAAACATATCGGGAACAATGCTGAAGGAGCAAAATTCCTTAATTATTTTAAGCCCAACTCTTCCATGGGATATAATTTCTCTTTTCCAGTTTAAAAAAAACCCAAACAACAAACCAACAAACCACAGGCTAAAAGTCTGTAACTTAAACTCCTCAGAGTACTGATAATTTGCAGTCACAGATTATGCAAATTTATTTCCAGCTGTGTTTCTTTAACTTACTGTACTTTGGATAAATTGGACAATGAAAAAAAAAGTTAATCCATTTCCACTATCTAGTTAGTTATATATATCAGATAACGCTATGTTTGTCTTACAAGCAGCAGACCTAAACTATCAAACAATAATCCTAAACGTTACCAAAAAGCGATGCAAGAAAAAGTTATCACAACCTGTACTACACTTCGCTACTTCCTCCATGTTATTTTTCTTCAATCTTTATTGTTTGCATGTAGTCTCCTTTCCAACTCTTTCCTCCAAACGCTCCTTTGTACAGTGCATTAGTAATTATGGTGATATGAACAGACTTCTTAGAGCTTAAGACCATAGAGCAGTTCAGTACCTGGATTTAATTTTCTGCGGAACGAACAGAGGAGAGCACAGAGGCAGAACAAAACAAGAAAAGGAAGTCCTTGCATTTAATTATCTATTCATTCTCTGTGTTGTATGCTGCGTGTATATATATACACACACACACACATATATGGACAATGTCATCCTAAGTGAAAGACGTAATGAGAACATGGAAAAAGATACCTCAACATCTTTGGCAGCAGTCCCACAAATTGTCCTGAAAGAAGTCAGCAGAAATAAATAATTACATACCGCAAAAGTTATGAAGGCCCAGGGGGAAAAAATCCTGAAAATTTTCAGAGAAAATGAGGATATGGAAAACAGGAATTTCTAGGAGAAAACTGAAATGAAGCTTTCACACAGACTACTTTCTCTCAGAATGAACGCTGAAATCATTTCTAGCGTTTAGAAATATTTTATGAACACTCTCCTTCAGAACGCCTTCTGTAGTTAATATGTACTTCAAACGAGCCACAGATGAATACGAGTTGGAAGAGAAGCCATCCAGTTCAACCCTTTTCCCCAAGACAGATTCAACTACATTATGTCATTCCTGACATATTTGTCTTGTCTGTTCTTAATGACGGCCAATGAAGAAACTCAGCAATTTCCCAAAGCCTGTTATTCCAGTGTTTCACAATCTTTAGCATTTGAAAGTTTTCCCTGCTACCTAACCTGAAGTTTCTTCTCTACTCAAGAAAGCCCCTCATTTCTTGTACCATCCATCATGACACTGAAAACACATTATGCCCTTTCTCTTTGCATAGCTCTTATAATACTGAAGCCTTATCACGTCCCTTCACGTTTTTCTCTTCTTTAGACTCAACAGCTCCAATTCTTCTGATCTTTCCTCCACAGTTATCTTTCTGAGATATCTGATCACCCTTATCTGGACACCATCCAATTACGCACGTTGCTCTTGGAGAGCGATGCCCAAGTTTGGGCACAAGTGCTCCGGCTGGGGAGCAGAAGGGCTGCTTCACATATCTACGAGGCTCCCCTGTTTATACAAACTGATACGACGCTTGCCTTTTGTTGTAACAGCGTGACATTGTTGACTTTATATTCAGTGCCTGATTCACTGTGATTCCAGCGACTTTTCTGAAGAAATGCTAAGAGCTGTTCACCATCCTCTGCTTGTAAAGTTATTCTTGTTCCGGCATAGTATCTTCTATTTATCACCGCTGACTTTAATTCTGCTTTTTTTCAGATTATTTCTCTAACTTGTCAAGGTGATTTTCAGTATCACTACAGTCCCTTAATGCTGGCAGTCCCTCCTGTGTTAGTGGCATATTTAATCAGAACATTTTATTTCATCATCCAGGTTCTTAATGGAAACACTGATCAGAATTAAACTCAGGACCGATGACTGCCAAGTCTCTTTACTTCAGAGCAGATAAAGTATCAGACCATCTCTTAATACTTAAGGCAGATATTCTGCACTCCTTCATATTTTGTTAACTACAGAATAGGGAATATATATAATGGAGTGTCACATACATATGCCAGTATTCCCATTAAGCCTTTGAGACCCTTCATTTCAACTCAAGAGCATAGACGATAACTTCCCAGTCCCACACCATTGTACCGGATCCTTCTCAGAGCAACCAAACTGCTGAAACTGCAGTTTGGACCATTACGCGTTTTTTTTTAGGCTCACCAAGAAGTCTGAACCCCCAGCATACAATATTTCCGTTTGCTTGCAAGTCAGCTGCACTGCTTTCAATTCAAAGTATCTTAACTTTCCTCTGTTTCTGCTTGTCAAAATAACTCTTCGTTTGCTGAGACATCGTCCTTTTTAATGTCGAACTATGCATTGCTATACAGGGATGCCTACAAGAGAATACATACTAACGTGCTATATATAACTATATATATTTATAAATGTGTAATATTTCTCTAATTAGATAACAGATAGAATTATTTATATTAAAATAACACTTAGATTATGCTTACTGATTGTACAATCTACTTCTGTCTGCTTTGGATAAGCAAATTCTCAGTGTTTCATTTTATCCCAGGGAAAAAAAGGATTTATTTCCCCAGACCTTCAACATTTCTCAACATCTTCCATCTCCACATTCCATCCATCGTGCAAAGCTCATTCTTGAGATTAGGGTAGGGCTTCCATGATTCATAAGCGTTCACTGTAAAAGGGAGTTCAGATTCCTTAGTGATCTGTAACCCTAGCTGTGCATTCATTTCTACAGAGATCCCTACTCTCGCGTAGGTCAGGAACCTTCCTGAGGCCCAAAGGGATTCCAGTGCACATAATGGTCCTAAGGTTACAAGTCCGATGGTCAGCAGAAAACTGGGAGCCTAGAAGAGGAAGTAGTTGTCTGCTGCCTACATAATGCCAAAAACATTTATGGCATATTATGTCTAGATTCCTTCTTTTCTTATCAGTCAGTCTTATTTCTCAAATTCCTTTGCTAAATTAAGTATTGCTCCAGCAAATACTACCACACTGTGTAATACCCTCTACAGAATTGGGTCAGCTACCCCAACAGCTGTTCGTCTAAGTTTATAGTCTTTTTGTCTCACCAACTCAAAGGAATACTCCTCCTTTTGGTCATACTCCTTCAACATTTCTTAAAAAACTCTGGGAAACTGTCCACACACTGACTTTGCTTCAATAATTCTTCATTTAAAAAGGAGAGGACTCTCCATGATAATGTAACTTAACAAATTATCTCAAAAAGCAATACCATGTGACCATAACAAATCAATCTTACACTCTCGATCTCACCTCGATCCACTCTCATACACGCACATGCAGAAAACTTCACACACAAATAACCTTAGATTTTCTTAGTACGTTACATGACCTGTATTGTTCCATAAATCAAGATCTTCTTCAACCGTACTACCAAACTGGTCTACAAGATGACTGATGCAATGAAAAATCATTAAGGTTATTAAGCACACAGACACAACAGCTAACTCGGTAAGTGCTTGGCCAGCAGCTGCTGGGCGCAGGCCGAGTATCCTTGGGCGTTCTGAACCCCTTCTTCTAGGGGGGAGAACTGGAAGACTTGAAGTCGAGCCGCTATTTTTTATGTTCTTCTGTGTAAATTACAATAGCATAAACGACGGAAATGTGTTTATTTTTAATTTCTTTCGTGGATGAGTTAAAAAGTAGTCTTTTAGTTTAGCTGCGTTCTGTACCACATTCATGTCTCTCGGTATCTTAAGGATACTCCAGCGTGGCTGATGGACGCACAGAGGCAAATTTCTTCTCACCTGACTCAGTGCCTGTGTAAGAGAGTTTTCACCTCAGCATTAGTTTAAAGCTAGGTATCCTGAGCTATTCTGCTTCAATCATTTAGTTTCTTGAGGCACGCCTATTACTTTCAAGGAGAAAACAATAAAAAAATACTGTATCATGCAATGCAGTTGGTCTGGAGGACAACCTATGTTCACTCACATCCTTAGGGAGGGGGCGGGGGGAAAAAGCCAAACATGCCTACAATCTTTCTACAATTTATCGGCAGGTCAATAACCTCTTGACTATATGCAGGCCACTGCCCTGCTCGAACCAGCACAAACCAACAGCAGGGATGAGCCTCCAAAACCCACCGATGATCAAATTTTCAATCCAGCTGTAGGAGCTCAGGCAGGAACTGCAGGGGTCCCGGGAGCAGCACAAGCCCGAGCAAACTCTCTCGCCCAGGTCACTTCTGCGACCGGGGTCGTGCAGCTGCGGAGCACGGGCTGAGCTGCTTCCCGAGAGCCGCCTCCCTTACCTCCCCGCGTTGGCCCCAGCGCAGCCGGCCGGGAGAGCACATCACATGTGGCACTCAGCCCACTGGCTCACACTTTTCTTCTCTGTTCCCAAGATTCAGCTCAGCTGCAACCCCCTCTCCACGCCCATAAATAAAGCCCACAATAAAAAGCTGTGGAAGCCAGCCTTGCTATTAGCCTAAAGGCAATTGCTTTCGGTGGAGTGAATGGGGAAAGAGGTAATCCTGGAAATGAAAGAAGGCCACAGCCTCAAGGACATGAGAAGGCAAACAGAGGGAAGTAGAAGCTTCAGAAAGACAGGCTCACCAGCTGCTATGCTGTACGGCACGAAGGGGGAAAAAAGAGCTAATTCTACCTCTTCCTTTTAACACTTCGCCTCCAACCTCCTTCCCCGTGCTCATTCGCTAGCGTAGGACCGCTACCAAAAGAAGGGTCTCTTTACTAACACAAGCCTTAGAGGGACTGCCTGGAGACCTATGAAGAATTTGGAGCACACGAAGTCTCTTTGCCTGAAGTCTAACTTCCACTTGGCAACGTGAGTCAGTGCTCCCTAATGAGTCTGGTTTACACAAGTCCCTCTGTTTCTCATAGATCAATTAGGTAACGTTTGGAACGTGTTAAGCATGGTATGTGTATTGGGAGGCATGGAGCATCCAGGTGATCCTTCAGTGGATGAGGCGGCTTTTAGCCTTGAACTAAGGCATTTTGGAATTCAAGAAATAACAGCACTTCTCCTGGATTAGAAGTTTCTGAGTCCTGGCATTTTAATTGCGGTACCTCTACTAAGAAAGCATTAAAAGTAGTTATCACTAGCATTTATCTTCAGCCAGACATGGTAATAGTAACCTCTGAATCTGCCTTGTTAACACTCTACCCAAACCTATTAACCCCTCACCATTCCCTCCCTTATTTCTCAGTCATGCGAGGCAGTTCTCTCTGCTGCTCCTTTTTCCCAAAGTAGAACATGAAAAAAAATGTTCCAAGGGTTTTAGACCAGCAGACTAAGAAAATAAAAACAAAGTATAAGCAAATTTCTTTTTTCCTATAACAGGTTCCAAAACAAAAGTAGGCAGATTTGCAGAACCATTTCTGCCTGACAAGCCAATGAAAAGAGCAGGGTTCCTCAGGACACGCCTACCTTTTACTATTAGTATATATTCACACGCAAACTGCTCCATATTTAACGAAGGATTAAAACAGTTAAACTGCGTTACTGGTATTCCTTACTTTACTTTTCTTCTTTTTCGTGTTTAGACAACCTCTGCAGTCTCCAAGGGCCAACCCAGCACCCTGGTTCCCCTGGAACCCGGTCGTCCCATTCCTCTAGCCGCTGCGTGAGTCATTGTTGTGCAGCATGATGTTCCCTTTGTAAAGCTCTGGTTCCCAAACCACCGTCCTCAGAAAGCTGGCTGGCTACATGCTGCTGGCGCAGGTCCTCGCTTTCAAGTGCTGCGCGGCTTTAAAGACAACCAAGATGCATTAAACGCTGTCCTGATACACATTTCCCTTGTAAGCTGTTACTTTAGTTCCCGCAGGGCAACTGTGTTCTTGTGAATGAGTGAGTAGCTGTCTCAAAATAACTTCTCTTCTAAGACACAGTCCACATAAAGAAAACAGAAAAACCCCAAACAAACCAAAAAAACGTGTGGGGAAGTCTTGCTCTAGATAACGTGTCAGCTCTCCACGCAAATTTCCCTGGTCCAGCAAGTCTGGGGACTAGACTGAGACCCGGAATTACCTCCAGCTCTACCATATGGAGATGCAAGACACCAGGCCAGTTGCTTGTTTGATTTAAACATGTGTTTCTTTTACCAGCAATATTAACATTACCTTGTTCCTGTTTATACTTAAGGAAAGGAGAAAACAAACTATGTAACTTTTTTCCTCTCATTTTGTTTTGCTCTTTTAAGAGTTCCCTGTTCCTGTCAAAGCGAGTTAAACTAAACAGAAACAAGGCGTTTTTGTTCCAGAGTAAATGTGTCCGCACTTGGAGTTATCTGGGAACCGTTCCTACAGTTCAAATACATGCCCCCCCCCCTTAATCCTTATTAACTGTCACATGTAAGAAGGCCCTTAGGTTGGGTAATTGGTTATTTACTTAATAGACCACGATAAAACACAATTTACCAGAGATGGCAAAGCACACAATACCAACCCACTGCTGTTACCATTTTGGTGAGGCACCTATTTTAGTGGCTTAAGAGAAAAGTTTCTAATCGTTCGCAAAGCAGCAATCGCATCACGACGAGAGCGATACTGCAGCTCAGAGGATCCTGAAAGAGAGTCTGGATTCCCTGCACCCATCCACATGTGACACGCTGGGGAATCATCTCATAAATTCAATATAACCCTCAGAGAGAACTTGCATTAAGTCAAGGTGATCCAACGTGCCGGCTGCAATGAATGTACTGGAGAAAACGTAACGCTTTCAGTTCCCTAACACGGACTCCTCCTGTAAGTCACTCTGAAATCACCCAGCAAATCTAAGCTGATCGCTTCCCAGTAATAGCAACGTTACTTGACAACTAGCACGTATGTTTGCAACGCAGTCGATGTAAATGTACTATAGCACTCTGCAGGGGTAGCTCACAGTGCTGAATCCTTATTGGCTCACAGAGCCCGAGTTTCTATTTCGCTATTTCGAACATATTAGAAAGTCTGTTCCGTTCAAGGTTTTTAAGCGAATCAGAAAAGCACCTCTCTGCCTACAGGCTAAGCAGAGGTGTACCTAGCCAGGTTTGACCCGTGCTCTTTTCAACAGGGACAGCGTTTAAGCTGGTGAGGCGAATGATGAAGTAGTAAACTTACTTTCCAGTGATAAATTGGCTTCTGGACGGTGTGCACATAGGCTGAACATAATAGTTCTCCAGTTTAACCCCTTCAGCAGCTAGCTTGTCCAGAGTGGGCGTCCTGATCTCCGAGCCGTGGTACCCTACGTCTCTGAATCCCTGATCGTCAGCCAGGATGAAGATGATGTGAGGCTGCGAGCTGGGGGCGCCGGCCCCCGGCTCCTCTCCCAGCCCGGTCCTCGTCGCCTCCATCTCCCCGGGGCCGAGTCCGAGGCTGTCCCAGGACAGGTAGCCGTAAGTGAGGAGGCTAAGCACCGAGAGGCCGGCCAGCACCTCCACGGCCAGCATTTTCCTCTTGCAGAGGCGCCGAGGCCAGGTACACCCACCGCGGGCCATTCACCTTGGCTGGAGCAAGAGCGAGACAGAAGAGAAAAATAATAATAAAAAGAAAAAAATAAAAAAAACCCAAACCCAACAAACCGAAAACAGTCTCTGAGGCGGCGGGGGCCGTC
>NW_009199702.1:0-13336 GCF_000690835.1 Fulmarus glacialis | reverse complement strand
CTCAGATGAAAAAAGGTGGATTATCTCTGCATAAAAATAAATGCATGCATTATTAAATGCTGAAAGATGATTTTATGCACACTTTTCTGCTGTGCCCCAGTACCAAGCAAATATCATAGAACCATTGCATGAGTTCATGCAAGTGAAAAATTATGACAAGTAATTTCTTTGATGTATTTTGCCTTTGGGCAGGGATTGTCTGTTAAAAGGTTATGATTTTCTAGAACTGAGCCATCCTTTGTATGCAAAACAGCTAGAAATAATAAGATTATAACAGAGAATATAAGATTAGAGCTTTCATGTATTTAAAATCCTTCTTCTTCCTAAGAAGCCAGTGTTTATAAACACATGAAAATCTCCAGAATGTGCCTGATAATAAGACTACACCTAAATTTGGTATCCATTAGGTGAAATTGGGAGCCAAGGTTTCCCAAGACAGAGCATCTCTTCAGCATTCTGCTACCCAAAAACAATGTGGTAGGCAAGATGAAGAATATATTTTCCCCTTCTTCTCCCTTCCTTGAAGGTCAAGTCATTACTGTGCTTAATAAGAACTGCCATGCTGACAAGCCTGTTAAGCAGACAAAACCTCTTGCCCTGTATCCTGTCTCTGACAGGGACCGGTAACAGATGCCTAGCAAAAGCTAGAACAACGTGACCTGCTGCCTGGTATACTGTCCTAGTTGTTGGTCTTTGGCAGCTTAATGTCTTTGTGAGCCTGTGGTTGCATCTGGATAGTGCCTAACAGCCACTGACAGATTCAGTGTTATATTCTTCAATCCTTCCTTGAGCCTGCAAGGGTTGCAGTTTACTATGTCTTGTCCATGCATTCTCCTGGGAGAAGCAGGTCAGGTAACAGAGAGGATGTTTGGTTTTGATGCCCCCCTCTCCTCCTCAAAGAGCACCTGAATGTGCTTAACAGGAGCAGGACAGAAAAGTGGGGAAACAGCACTTTCAACAGTATGCGGTGGAGCAGGCAGAAGAGAGGCACAAAGGCTGTATTTCTGTTTCTAAATGAGACTGGCTTAGGAGAGGAGCTCGAACACTGCGCTGCTGCTTAGTTGCTAGCACGCTCTGGTACAGTTTTGGCCTGTGCCAGCTAGCATCCTCTGAAATATGGCCTGAGTATGGTTCAGGCAATAGCATGTGCCAGGCTATTCCCAACACGCATTCATAAGCTGAAGCCCTACCCCTGAACACAGCCCTTTTTCTATTCTTAGAAATCTTAAATTGAAAGAAAAAACATGCAAAAAATGTTTTAGAGCTACATAATCACCACGTGGAACACAAAGGAGACCCAGAGCCAGCTCTGTACAGTGTGGACACTGCCATTTGGCCCAGGGCATGGGAACAGTCCCCGTGTCTGTCACAGCCCCAGTCCCATTGTGTCACTTGACAGAATGAATGGATCCAGAGAGACTGGGAAGCTGATGAGAAAAGCAGGAAGCACACCCCCAGCCAGACCTCAGAGGTGGTAGAGAGAGCACTTTTTTTATGAACCTGAGGAGTTGTGTGGAACCAGTTGCATGTCAGAAATCCACTACGCTGCTGGAGTAAGAGTAAGCCTGAATCCAACAGCAAGATAATTAGGAGGCTTATAAGCCTTCTTAATATCTATTCTGTCTCAATGTGACCTTCTGTACTTTAAAACAAGTTTGTTCTCCTAGTTTATGCCCTTTCATCTCAAAAATGTTAAAGCTTAGTCAAACTCAAACTACTGAAGCTTTCACAGAGGCATCCTGAAGTCTCCATTAGACCCATGCTCTGACACACTCATAAAACACTGACTTGAGCTGTACCTTTCAGCTATCCTGAATAGGATATTTGTGTTGTTCCACAGAAAAAAAAAATCAGTAAAATTTTATAGTCACTCCTCTGAAATGACTACTTCCTTTTAGTTATTATTAAACTTACATAGCATGATACTCAGGAATAGGGTCTGTGCCACACAGCCTTGGTAATGCAGTCTTGAAAGGCTGATGGACAAGAGATGTAAGTAATACTTTTCTTTAATCACAGGTATAGGGGCCATAAAGGGACTCCCATAAATTTTTCCTCAAAAGGGCATTGGTCTTCCAAATTATCTCTCATCATAATCCTGATTCAACCAAGCTGTGCCAAGCACCATTTTGAGACAACTCAATCTGACACACTGAATTTAACTACATCGCTTTCAGACTGTTCCCACTGGCTAGAACTAGCTACATGTGGTTAAAATTATGTTGGTTCTTTCAGTTTCTTGTTTTCAGAAATCTGAATATGTTTTTTCTGGAAGTGGAAAAGTTATCTCTCAGCAGACATAAATTCCTGTAATGATATCATCTTCTGTCATTGAATTCACACATTTTGCATCATAATTGATCTCACAAAAGTTGATTTCTCCGTTTTTTAAAAAGAAATATTCAGATCAGAAAGAAAACACAAGAAACATAGAAGCATTTAAAAGGAGAAGAAACATTTGCTGAAAGCACTGCATATTTGGCATATGTATAACAAGTATTCACACTTTCTCGTTCATCTTCTCAGTGGCTACTTCATTCCTGCAAAGGATAGAAGACGACAGCCAGGATAAAGACAGGTATGTAACCTGAGAAAAACAAGAAATCTTTATAGTTGTAAATATATTCACCCTATAAATCACTTCAAATGCCTCCTTCTCTGAATCCACAACCCTGTCAGAGTGCTTTCCAACACTTCATCAATTTTTTGTGGAGAATGAAATGGAATGCTAACTTGGGAGGGTTCCTTTTTTCCATTGGCATCCTCTGGTGCCAGTAAATCACTAGCCCCCTAGGTTGTCATAGCAGAGGAGTCAACATATTGAACTTAACTAGGCAAACTGGGGCCTAATCTGAAGTGTTCAGCTAAGCTCTTATTCCACATGGGGAATATTCATAGACAGAACATTAATAAAATTCATGAGCATGATGAGAAAAGGCAAAAGCAATCCCTTGAGTGAAAAATGAAAGGGACAAAAGTAGAAGTATTTTTTTCTTGACTCATTTCCTGGTTCGGAATGGTTAACAACATACAGATTATTTTTCTCTGCTGCAAATGGCATTTGCTAACATGCAGGTCGAAGTTGACTGACAGTAATAATATATGCTTCAAGAAAAAAGATTTTAGATGTTCAGAGCCTATAATATGGTGAATTCATTGTTTTCACTCTATTCCTCAAGGCACCTTCAGAAGCATAAATCCACTCTTCACAGAGTACATTAGCAACTTGATGCACAGGGACTTTACACCATGACACAATTAAACTTAATGAAGGTTTTACAGCTGAATTCCCTCATGCCCTCAGCTGAAAATGTATTTCTAATGGCATTTGAACTCGTTTTTCTCTACGCATTTTTCTGTATAAGTTTTTTACCTTTTTTGTTGTTAAGAATTGCACCACAGTTTGCACGTTTTGCAGTCACTATGTCCACGTGTTCTAATCATGTGTTTTTCCTCATCAGTTGAATTTCAGCAGAATTATGGTGCATGCTCTAATGGGTAGGGCAGAAAGTGTTAACGTACTGCATTGATCTCCACTATCGTCTCCAGCTGCCAAATTGGATCCTGACTTTGTTCATTTGTGGCAGGTTCTATTAATTTACTTACTGCCTTCACTTTTTCTGATCATGTTTTGCATCTTATTTTTCTGTAAGTGCTTTTCTTTTCCCTCCTTTCTACCTACTATCTTGATTTTCTTCTCAACTGTGTAATCAACAGAGAGTATTTTCTCATTATATATTAATGGCCTGCATGTTCCCAAAGCTTTTATCAGATCTTTTTACCTCAAAAAAACATGCAGGGAAGCCATATCACAAGTCTTCAAAACAGAGCTGTTACTTTTTATTTTACCAGTGATGTATTCCCTGTTCATTTAATCATTTACATAAGATTATATACTGTTCTGGACAAATTCTGACTTCATGTAAGTATCATTATGTACAGGAGAACTTCAGGAAATTTCTCTGGTTTTACAATGCAGATGCAGTTTCGCCCAGTGCATTGAATAGAAATGTGCAAGCATTTATAAAAAAAGACCACTAGTTTTGGTTTTGATCTTACATGCACTTGTTCTAGTAGGGTAAGGATCCTTAAAATCTGGCTCTGTCTTGTGCATAAAGGAGCAGCAAGAGAAGGCCACTCTACAAAGTAGGACAAACTAAGAGCAACCACAACACAGACTGTGCTCTCACTAGAGCACAAGTCCACCACAGCTAAACAGGCTGGGCAGAATAAGGCTGCTGATAACTTGTTCCATCAACAACTCCACACGTGAGGGGGTGATGAATGAGGTCCAGGGTCCATCCAGGGAGTCTAGTCAGGAGCAGCAGGAGATAGGACCAGATGTAAATCAGGCTACAGCACATGTCCAAGAGTCATCTAGGAGGCAGGGCTGAAGGTAGGTACACTAACAACATAGCTCAGGCAGGGAGTGAAAGGCCCAGGTCTGAGATTGCATGGAGCTCCTGGGCTTTGGGCAAAGGGTGGAAGTCCCAAGTGAGGCTGGTCAGAGCAATTAAGACCTACTGGTACACTCACAGTCCTGACAGTGTGGTCTTGGATGAATTTCTTAGTGCCAGGTTTTTCAGCTGTTTCATCTAATTCCTACCTACTTCAAAGTTAGAATCAAATGAGCTGTTTAAATGTCTTTAGAAACCTGGCTGTAAGTGCAAATGATACTTAACTGTTGGACCTAAGAAGCTTTCAGGCACATCCCTGAGGTCAGTAAGGCCATTTATTTAGTCCACAAATGTTTATATTGCATTTTAGCTTTGATCTCTCTATCTCTTAGCTTTGTTGTCTTTAAGATGGCATTCTCGTGAGAATTAATTAGTTCACATCTGTATTGCATGCGAATAGCAAAAATTTCTACAAACTGCAAACCGTTATGCTAATGCTAACATTAGAATAGATATTCACACCATATAAGCTGAATGATAGAAGGCATCCAGAAGAACACATTCAGACTTCTCCACCTCCATGTGCTTGTGCTTTGATCAGTTTTTTCTGCACTAACAAGCATGCGGAAAGTCAAAACTAGAGAAGTTTCTTTATAGTGCTTCAGTAGGTGAGACCGAGGAAGGATGAACCTCAGACATGTGAAGCTTGACAGATCTGTAGTTTTTTGTAATAAATAGCCTGAACCCCCATGGTGCCTCATGAATCATCCAAGAGAGCCAGAACAGAGCAGATGAGACCACAACTATGAGATGAGGCTGAGTTCAGATTGAATGTACTTTGTAACAGGTAGGACCTGGTCTGCAACGTCCAGGGGGCAGAATCGATTGCACTATTGATCTTGCAAATTTCAAATGCCATCACCCCCTTTGACTTGAGAATTGCAGCTGAGACATTTGGCAGGGCATCGAGGGCACCTGTGGGAGAAGAGGAGACTGTCATACTTTGAAAGTAAAAAGGGTAGGGAATACAGATCCACCTCTAATGCATTCCTTGATGTCTATGTCTAGTGAATATTATGCACCTATTTGTCATTTTCAAGGCTTGTTTTGGATTTTTAACAGTTCAGGTATGTCGCTGTATAGCTGAGTTACTAATTTTGTAGTCGTGCTATCTTTGGAAGGTGAGCCATTACTAGCTGATTGCTATAGCAGTATGTTGAGCCAAATTTACCCTGACATGACTGCTTTGCTCAGGGCAGCCACACAGGTCTGTTTATGGGATTTCCAGACAGCAATTCACATCCTCCCAATGCTGAACACTTTCTATTTCAGGTCCGTGTATCCAGGCTTGGCTCAACACTGCATTACTCCACATTTACACTAGTAGAACTCCTTTGGATAAGTTGGTATAAAACTAGAAGAACACGATGGTAAAATAGGCTTCCTATTGTCATTTTCAGGACACTAAGACTACCTCCCTAAGATAAGGATGAACAGACATATCCTGTTCCAAATTGCTGCCTCAGCATGTATTTTTCACTTGTTGTTTTGGATCCTTGAAGCTTTTAAGTATTTGCTGTATATCTCTGAGCACCCCTATTGGGTTGCTCTGATTTGGTTTTTCCCACAAAAAACTGGCATTAAGTGGTCCTTTTCCCAGCAATAATAATCTCGTTTACTATAAATTATTTTATTTGTGGTACCTTGGAGACACCCTAATGCTTTTACATAATAAAAGAACCATTTATTTCCAAATATTTTAAAGCTTGTTTTCAATGTTTTTTTCTCATTTTTAAGGTGGAAATCATTTAATTTGATGGGAAAAGAATTGCTATTACAAAAAAAATCATTTATACAAGTGTATGTATAACTTTATGTGAAGGGAAAGAAACAAGGAAACGCCTGTTTCTTAAACATATAAAGGAAAAGATGAACTTTGTATAGATAAATAAAATGAAAAGTACATGAAACAAGTAAACTATGCACTGGAGTGAGCTTTCCATTGACATTTACCTTGAAGTTTACAGCTGTCTGCACGAAAGAGATATCTGATAATAAGGCAGGTTTCGAAATCAAACTTGCACCAGCATGACTTTGATTTTTAGGCAAGTCTGGCTAAAAGGAGGAAATGTTAAAACCCAATTCTAGAGGGAGGGTGAGGTAATGGTACAGGCTGAGAATTTGCATAACCCTTCTTACATAATCCGACAATAGAGAAGTCAGGTAGAGCTGTTCAGTGTACACTGGCAAGAGGATGCACAAGGTACCACAGCAGCCTAAAAAAACCAAGGAAAACAATTCTGTTTTCCTAGTATTTATGGAATATGTTCCAGGTGTGGAATAATTCTATGACCCTCTAAAGGGCCCCAGTGTACCTTCTGGAGACCTGGACCAGCTGGCCCAGTCCAGCCCCATGGGCTGGTTCGCACTGAGGGACTGGGACCTGCTTTGACAGCTTGTGCCAGGGTGGGATTTCCAGGGTGTACCTCTAAATAAGCCATCCTCTCAAGGTACATAGATGACAGCGAGGAGGTTGAAAAGATTTAACACTATCCCATTAGTACTTCTTAAATCCAGGTCAAGTGTAGAGCAGATGCAAATTTGCTCCTCCAGAAAGACCCTGTGACCAGTGGCTATGTGACAGGAAACCACGTGCCTAGCTACTGGACCAGGCAGCAGGGGGGCTGTGGGACATAATATGGAAAGGGTGGATTGTGTAGCATGGAGAGGCTGAGTGCGGTCTAGGCCAGAGGTGTTAATGCTTTTACATAAATGCCACAAATTTTATTTCTGATTATTTATTTTGGTTCCTTGTAGCTGCCTTCAGTTCAAGGCTTAGATTTGATACCTAGGAGAGAGCATGGTAAATGTGTGTAAGTGCATACAGGTGTGAGTGTGTGAAAGATTATTGGTCCTGTTCAGCAAATGCATTTTATTCCCATCTGGCAGGAATGAAAAGCCACCACAGACACAGATCAGTGGATTTGGTGCTCTGGGTGTACAGACCTTTTTTGGTCCATTCCTAATTCAAGGACCAACTGGTGGCAGTCAGATGTCTTCCTATGTGAAGGGTTAGCAAAATTGGAGCCAGAGTAACAAACCAATGTTTACCCTGTGGGTCATGGCACACATTACGAATCAGTATCGAATCATGCTATCAAAGAATCTGCCTTTTCTGAACAGTAGGCTTAAAGAATAATTAACAAAAAGTCAAGATTTTCCAGGTTGTAATGATTTTTGGTCAGGCTAGCTTCCCATGACTTTGATGCTTGTTTCCTATGAACATCTGATCACTGTTTTTTATGGAAGTAGTTGTCAGCATTTGTATTTTTATTGTTCTCATGTATCACTATCATCATCCTTTGATCTGACTACTTTTTAAGCAATTATGTGTGTATTTACAGTGCTGTGTTACACTTGTAAAGCTAAATGTACCATATGAATTGTAAATAATTACTGGTATAGTTTGTCTTCCTACATAATTAGAGCATATGTGCATTTTTCAGGTTAACCGACGTGATTTTGTGTTAGAGAAAGTACGTACAAAAGTAATAAGGAACAGTTTTAGCAATGGGACTGAAGGATTTTCATCTGTCACTGGACCAGTTACACAAATGCTCAGTGTGAATGACTGATGTTCAACAACTGGACAGGCACATGAAATAGCCGTGGAGACACTCTTCTTAAGGAACATGCAGTGCACAAAAATAGTATCCCTTCTACTTACCCAGCAGTGGATACTGCAGATGCCTATAGTGGGCTTTTTACTTTATGGAGTGCTGTCAAAATAGGATGCAAATCTTTACATTCAATATACACACTGCACAGAAGCTACAATTAAGAGGAAGGGCCACATTGATTTTTCCGGTAAGAATTCTATTTTTTTTTATTCTTAGCTCTCTGAGAGCCAAGTTATTTGCTATCAGTAGAGGTTGCAGAATGTTTGAACTCTGCTTTTTAGTGGCAAGAAAGTGAGATTAATGGGAGTTCTAGTGTCTCTTTGCTGACAAGAAGCCCATTTCCATTTTTGCTTTTAAAGGAAAGCGCTGCATTTCTCGTAATTTGCAGGGAAAGCCATCAGCCAGATATAAAGAAAAGTATATATTCAGCCTCCCTTCTGAGACATGGCATCCTGATCGTCACACTTACTGGCAAATGAGCATGCAAAAGCACTGCACTGCTCTGTTTGTTGAGCAGTTAAGTGCAGACTTTAGTATATTGGGACTTCATAAACCACCCACTCCACTCCCCAGTCAATTAACCCACATGTTGACTTTGCGTTCTCCTCCTGGGCTTCTGTCTTGCATATTTTTCCTCTGTCTGCTGCAGATAGTTTCACAGAAATCTGTGCTGAAACAGGGTCAACCCGTGTCCTTTGTCAAACAGCTTTTCCCCAGTGAAGCTTGCCTTTGGGAGCTGTGGGCTGTGGGGAGTGAAACACTGCACAAACCATTCTCTGTCTCCACTGGTTTGTGTGCACAGAGCTGTAACAGAGACTTGTATTTGCCCTGAAAGCTTGTCTGGCACCTTTTGATTGATTGTGCAATCATTAATTTCCTCCTTTTCTTTTCCCAATCCACACGTACCAGCACTGATAAGAGGCTGCACAAAGCCTTTTAGACTATGTGGTTTCTGTAATGTAGTGTTTAACTCCTACGCTCCTATATTTCATAGAATAATAGATCATAGAAAATCTCAAGTTGGAAAAGACCCATAAGGATCATCGAGTCCAACTCCCTGCTCCTCGCAGGACTACCTAAAACTAAATCATATCACTAAGAGCATTGTCCAGAAACTTTCTTGTGAACTGTAGAGGAGTTCCCAAGAGCTAGTATATTCTTAGCCATTCTTGGACTGCCATACCTAGGTTGTCCAAGGACGGCTTGCAATGTAGTACTTAGACTCTTCAGCTGTAGTTTTTATGCCAGTCCTGATCAGAGAGCATCAAATAAATTCCATTGTTTTTCACTGTGGAGAGCAAGAAGGAACTGACAGAGGAGGAGGATAGCGAAACCAACAATATAAGGATTTTGCCTTCTTTTGCTAACGCCAGAGGGCATTTCGGTAACAGTATCTCCTCCTCTAACCCTCCCGCTTTCTGGGTAATAATCAGTTTGGAAGCTTTAAACCTGGCAAATTTTAAAAATGAAAATGTTTTTTGAAAAGATACTTCTCAGTTTTTGTTTGTTTGTTTGTTTTTGATCAGAAAATTATGTTCTGCTCTGTTCTACTGGAAGGCAGGGTAGAGCACACTGTATATAGTCTAGGTACTTCTATAGGAAGGCAAGCTTCCTGTTCTCTGAATAAAAGCACTGTGATTGCTGTCCCCTCATAACTGTTTCTCACCTGTTTCTAGCTGCACAGGTGTCTTCAATGACAAACACTGTCATAGATTGATGTTGTGTTTAAAGCCAGAGGCAGCTGAAAGGAAACAGGCCCACTCTATTATCATCCTGATGTACATGAGAAAAAGTAAGTAGGAAGATCTAAGTTTTTTCTGTCTGCAGGTTTTATGAGATCTGCTAAGACAGAAAGAAAGAGAAGCAAGTAGTAGCACAGCTGTTGCTGTGGGGGTAGGCAATAGCAAGCATCTGCCAAGCAGACAAAAGAGTCTTAATGTTAGCCCAAGGATAGCCAGGCAATCTAAGTTGCATGCATTTGTGGGGAAAACATGGATTTTCAACTTTTGGCTGCTCTGGGATTGGGAAGAAGAAGGAAACGTTGAATTTAAGGATACCGGGATAGATGAAAAAAGAAGGTATCTGACGATGAAGACACTTTTATAGGAACTGAAAAGGTGGAGTGGAAGGGAAGAACATTTGTTAGGAAGTGGATAAAGCCTTGATCAGGCTAATTAAGGCCTATTGGTGCACTCGTGGCCCTGACAGCTCTCTAGGAATATTATGGTAGTAGTGGTGAGTGCTGCCGAGGAGAAAAGAGCCATGTGAGACTGTTGCAGCAGTGAAGGCAAAGAGTGAGTTGGGAAGAAGGAAAGTGATGTGTTTGGGAAGTGCTGTGGAAGGCAGGCAGTAGGAGGACAAGGGGAGATCTGGACAGAAGACAACCTCATACTGTGAGCTTGCAATCTTCCGTTGCTCAACTTCTTGTTATAAAAAAGCATCAGTGAAACATTAAGTCAAACACCACCATGAAGTTTATGGCTATTCCACACTGGACATCTTATTTGCCTGACTTTTGTCTGGAAAGGTTATCCTTCCTCTGTGTCAGGAGATACTGTAGAAATACAGAGTGTCTAGTAGGATGATCAAGGTCTGAAGTAAAGTTAAAAATTTCTGATTTTGTTTCATTGAGAGCGCAACACACAAGTTGAAAAACAAAGCCATGTTCAGCCAAGTTTCCTTATTTCCATACATGTTTTCCACAGTCAGTCTCTGCACTAATTTTAGCCCTATAAAACAATGGGAGGAAAAATGTACATGACGGAGCATTGTACATGAGGCAGTAGGGAGGCTTTTGCAGCGTCCCCAGCTTCTGAGTCACAAATGGGATATCCAAATTTGCCGCTCTTCAGAATCCCCTTCCTTGTTCAAGTACAGCTTCCCTGACATTGCCTGAGTCTGCAATTTTACTCTCTCCTACAATAGTGTTATTGCTATCACCTAATAAATCCCCATGGCTTAATATATCTCTGTGATCTGCTTAACAACTGTTTTGATACATTGTCCTAAAGCATCTCTTACTGCAGTCACCTTTACTCAGAGAGTAAAGTGGTCTCAGATTACCCCAACTTCTGGACTATTTTAATTTTGCTGTTGTAATTGAAAAGGTATTTATAGTAGTTATAGTGGTGCACTTCCTTCCTTGGGGAAAAGATATGTACACTGGCAAAAGAGTTGTTTTGCTGTTACTGCCTTTACCAGTTCCTGGAATTCAATAGCTTTACTGACTTTTAGGCTGGTACAACTATGGCTTTAGACCTTGGGTCAACCTCAGTGAAAGGGAGCTAAACTAATTCAAACTACCTTGCTTCTCATGTGGGCTGAGCATACGCAGACAGCTACAGTTATCCTGCAGAAACTTGTTTTGTCTATCTAGGGACACCTCTGGGGTGTCTGCCAGCACAGTTGTCGGAGAGGTGTGTGATGTTTTTTCCCCACATTCTTAACCAGCGTGTCTCTGCCAGTAAAACTTCCAAGTTTAGACTGGCTGTAGTGTGAATGCAGCTGTATCATTAAGGCTTGTTTCTGTATTAAAGAGGACAATGTACCATTGTAAGTAGCTTTATCATCATACTTATATTAGGGGCTATATCAGCATAAGCACTTTGGCACAAGTGAGAATTAGGCCATTTTTCTATCACACACCCGCTGCTGACGAAAGGACCCAGTTACAATCAGCTCTGAACCTCTGAGGAAAAACTGCAGGGTTTGCTGACTGAGACAAATTTACAGATCACTGGAGAGATTCACAGTATCATGCAATTGCAGTGGTGGTTTTGAAACATGTATGGGAGCCAAGTGCTAAAAATCCAACAGTTACTGTAGCAACCTGATGGGCCGCTACATGTTTCCTGGCTGGTGGCATCACCCTTGTTTGCAGGGTTTGTTGGGCTGGCAAAGATTTTTTGGTCATGATACTTCATGCAGTTCTTAATGAGATATGATTCTGTGACCTCTTCAAAGGTTTTCTTAAGCTGCAGACAAGGCTACACCTAGATTTCATGCATTTTATTTTCAATAAGATTATTCAAGAGAAAAAAAGGCTCAATTGACAAAACACTGGGGTGTAAGAACAGCATGACAGGATGAAGAGACATGCATTGACCTTACTATTTTACTAGCTTGCTTATGAAACTATGGCCCTGTCATGTCCAGTTGTGTAGTCATAATACCTTTTCATGTTATGTCCCTTACCAGTTGTTGAGGGACACATCATGTATGTGCTTTTTATGCAGACTGTGAGGGATTGCAAAGTATTTACTTTCACTTTTTTACACATTCAGTGTACCCTGCTGTTGAGTGGGGACTGTTTCCTACATTTTCTGGGGAATTCCAGATGTACAAATTCAGAATTGTTTCCATCACAAAATGGAGTTGAAAGAAACCTGCAAATATCTCCCAGGGACCAGAATTGTCTGAAATTTGTCCTTTACCTGAGAACCTCAAGCCCTTGAGCTTGGAGAGTTTTCTGGCAAGGCCATGACTTTCTACTTAGGCTGGTTTCAGTAAGACGTGGAAAAGCTGAGGGAGGCAACGTACCTGTGTGTGTCAGCACTCACATGAGAAGGTGTATAGGAAGAAGGTACTTGCAGTAGCAGTACCTGACTGCCCTCAGAGCAAGATTTCTAAGTCTCTTGTAGTACCTAATATATAGGTGATGTTTCTGCTACTACCTGAGACACCCTACCCTTCCCTATCTGTACACAAAAGATTGCAACGTTCTTCTACCTTTTAATAGTATCGTGAGGAATCACCCATTCCTTTTATGTAAAAGCTTTGCAACATGCCAATGCAGGGTCCTGGGAAAATGTTAAAAAAGGATTGACTCTTGTCTCTCTCAAGCAGTAGTAAGCTGTTTTGGATGCGCAATAGCAGGGTTTAAAGGCAAAGATTGCCATTTGTCTGAACTGACAAAACTTCTGTCATAGTCCAGGATGAAGCCAGACACAATCCTAACCTGAAACAGGGGAAAGCCTGAAAGAGCATTTGCTTGTCTTGCCTGACTCTGACTATGGGAGTGCACTGCAGGCTCCCACATCAGCAACCCACCCCAGGCTGTGAGGTGGCGAGGCATGTTCTTGTTTTGCTCGCAGAACTAACATAAAGCAACTCTATGAGGACAGTTAAAGCAAAGTGAGAAGCTGAAACAGATTTGCTAGTGTTTCAGTTTGGCTGTTTGCTGGTTTTGATTATTTTTATAAGAAAAATATGACAGTCTAGTTCTCCTTCTTAGATAGAATCATAGAATAGAATCATAGA